>NC_084732.1:52178845-52478845 GCF_033978785.1 Entelurus aequoreus
TTGCTATAGAGAACAGGGTCAGGGAGAATCGGTATCTCTGTTCTTCCGTAGGTCTTGCATGTAAAGAAAAATGAACAGTAAAATATTTAGAAGTCTTGAAGATCTGACACTAAACATCCGATCTTCCTCGCAAGTAATACCTTCTCGCCACATATCGACATAACTTTGTTTTCCAAACATGGGTACAGAGCAAACAAGTGTGAAGGGCAGTGCTGAGAAGAAGAAGAAATGGATAATATTAATTGAATTTAAGATATAATCAAAAACATTGGTGAGGCAGGTCAAACATAGCAATGCTTGTCGGCAGACTTGGCCCCATATTGAAGCGGAAGCCAGCTTTTAAAAAAAAAGTATATACCACCAGCTGACATGTCTCCATGAAAATATTTAGAAGTTGTTGTTTGACAGCTAAGCAGCTCTAAAGGACATATTGTAGAAGTCCGCTCTCCTAAGTATAAACGACCAACGTTCAGAGCTGCACTTCTAGTTCAGGCTTCCCGCACACCGACAGAATAGTTTTGGCACAGTGAGGATGAACTGCCGCTGTAGCTACAGAGGCGTATATCTTATGACCAACGTAAAACCAACTTCACCGCAGATCACAGTAAATGTTAAATTGTTCTATTACTTCATAAAAATATTGTCACTGTTTGTAGTACTGGTACATTCTCGATTTTTGTACATTGTATTATTTTTCATCCAAAAGTTTGTTTTTCTTTTAAAAAAAAGCCATGTTACATGTAAAAATGGTGGTGTTTTGGGGGTCGCCTAGCACAAATTAAATTGATTTCAATTAGAGATGTGGGCAGGCCGATATTATCGGCCGATAAATGCTTTAAAATGTAATATCGGAAATTATCCGTATCGTTTTTTTTATTATCGGTATCATTTTTTTATTTTTTTTAAATTAAATCAACATAAAAACACAAGATACACTTACAATTAGTACACCAACCCAAAAAACCTATATTATATATCAATATATAACGATACAGTCTGCAAGGGATACAGTCCGTAAGCACACATGATTGTGCGTGCTGCTGGTCCACTAATAGTACTAACCTTTAACAGTTAATTTTACTTATTTTCATTGATTACTAGTTTCTATGTAACTGTTTTTATATTGTTTTACTTTCTTTTTTATTCAAGAAAATGTTTTTAATTTATTTATCTTATTTTATTGTATTAATTGTTTAAAAAGGACATTATCTTCACCATACCTGGTTGTCCAAATTAGGCATAATAATGTGTTAATTCCACGACTGTATTTATCGGTATCGGTTGATATCGGTATCGGTAGTTAAGAGTTGGACAATATCGGAATATCGGATATTGGCAAAAAGCCATTATCGGACATCCCTAATTTCAATCAATTTCAATGGCAACGTCTATTTGAGATGTGAGCTCGGTCATGGAATCAATGAGTTCATGAGTTAGGTTAAGTACTGTACTTTACCAGTCCAAAACCATGATGTTACTGTAAGTTGAATAGAGACCCTAAAGCAGTGGTTCTCAAATGGGGGTACGCGTACCCCTGGGGGTACTTGAAGGTATGCTAAGGGGTACGTGACATTTTTTTAAAATTTCTGTCAAAAAGAACTGTGAAAAGAAATGCAACAATGCAATATTCAGTGTTGACAGCTAGATTTTTTTGTGGACATGTTCCATAAATATTAATGTTAAAGATTTCTTTTTTTGTGAAGAAATGTTTAGAATTAAGTTCATGAATCCAGATGGATCTCTATTACAATCCCCAAAGAGGGCACTTTAAGTTGATGATTACTTCTATGTGTAGAAATCTTTATTTATAATTGAATCACTTGTTTATTTTTCAACAAGTTTTAGTTATTTTTAGATCTTTTTTTCCAAATAGTTCAAGAAAGACCACAACAAATGAGCAATATTTTGCACTGTTATACAATTTAATAAATCAGAAACTGATGACATAGTGCTGTATTTTACGTCTTTATCTCTTTTTTTCAACCAAAAATGCTTTGCTCTGATTAGGGGGTACTTGAATTAAAAAAATGTTCACAGGGGGTACATCACTGAAAAAAGGTTGAGAACCACTGCCCTAAAGTACTCAACCCAGCTGGTATAGGCTCCAGCTCACCTATGACCTTGAACAGGATAGGCAGTATAACATTAATTAACTGCATTCCATGGAAGAAAGCGGACATTACCACATTCTTGATAATTAATCTTGTCCCATCTCATTTGGGATTTATGTACAGTATCCAGTCCAACAAAATGTGATTTTCATGTGACCTACAGAATGTGGAATAATACCTAACATTAATGCTGAGCATGAACAAAATGCCTTGTGCATTATAACGGTCATATTGAGAAAAGTCAAATGGTTTGTGAGCATAATCTAAAATGCAAAAATGCACTGTTATTTTAGCCATGGCTATTTGGACAAAATTGCTTTCAAAAAGTTTCTGTGATCAAATGGACAATTAGTTTTGAAGTGCTTATTCCTCAGCTAGGCTGCCCACACCTCACCAGTTCACTGCACCCCCCACCTCCATACAAAGCCTCGTATAACTACATTAATGCTACTAATTACCATGTCAATCACAAGTAATGCTTATTAATTGCCCCCTAGAAAAAAAGGGCCATTTCAGACAGTAAGGAGTGCCGTTAAAAGCCCACTGAAAGGCTCACTGTAGGGATGGCAATGGAGAGAGAGGCATGTTTCAGGCCCACTGCTGGCATTAGTCCGTCTGCTGTCCAGATGTCTCCCACAGGTGACAGCTGCAATAGCCTAACAAGCAAATTAATCACGGGGCTTTTGTGGCGCTTCATTTTGGGCAAACTCATTTCGTTTCATAAAAGACTTCATCTCGTGTGAAAAATGACAAATTGCGGCCACAGAGCGATGTGGACAGCTGAGCGGCCAACTCTCATTTCTGCACCGTGCCTGCGAGGTATTGAAGAACAGAGGCAGGGAGATAGAGCAAAGGGAGAACTGCGCTCGAACCCGCAAGTCAGTAATGAAGCCTAGCATTGCCCCCGCGGGCCTGAGTTCTGAGGAGCCTCACAGGTGGCACGGTCTGATTAAAACCCGGGTTGGTTGTATAAACGAGGCTTTGAATCTCCAGTCTCTCATTCATTGTCTCGAAATTGCAATATGATGGACATTTTGTGAAGTTAGTCCGACATGGGTTTGGTAGCAGGCAATTTATTTGGGTTTAAATCCAAGTCCAGTTCATTTCTTTGTTTAAACGTGGTGATCATGGGCTCAGTTATTGTAAGTGGTTCTTCCAATAATTACATTTTTTTAGTGAATATCTCAATTGTTTCACAAGTTCATGCGGAAAGGAGACAACAGAAACTGTTTAGAAAAAAACATGTCAGTCGAAATAAGCTACCTTTAAAGGCCTACTGAAATTAATTTATTTTATTTAAACGGGGATAGCAGATCCATTCTATGTGTCATACTTGATCATTTCGCGATATTGCCATATTTTTGCTGAAAGGATTTAGTAGAGAACATCGACGATAAAGTTGCAACTTTTGGTCGCTGATAAAAAAAGCCTTGCCTGTACCGGAAGTAGCGTGACGTCAACAGTTGAAAGGCTCCTCACATTTTCCTATTGTTTTCAATGCAGCTATAGCGATTCGGACCGAGAAAGCGACGATTACCCCATTAATTTGAGCGAGGATGAAAGATTCGTGGATGAGGAACGTTAGAGTGAAGGACTAGAATGCAGTGCAAGATATATCTTTTTTCGTAACTTAGGTACAAGCTGGCTCATTGGATTCCACACTCTCTCCTTTTTCTATTGTGGATCACGGATTTGTATTTTAAACCACCTCAGATACTATATCCTCTTGAAAATGAGAGTCGAGAACGCGAAATGGACGTTCACAGTGACTTTTATCTCCACGACAATACATTGGCGAAGCTCTTTAGCTACTGAGCTAACGTGATAGCATCGGGCTCAAATGCAAATAGAAACAAAATAAATAAATCCCTGACTTGAAAGATAGACAGAAGATCAACAATACTATTAAACCATGGACATGGAACTACACGGTTAGTGCTTTCCAGCCTGGCGAAGGTTAAGAATGCTGTTGCAAACGACGCCATTGAAGCTAACTTAGCAACCGGACCTCACAGAGCTATGCTAAAAACATTAGCTATCCACCTACGCCAGCAAGCCCTCATCTGCTCATCAACACCCGTGCTCACCTGCGTTCCAGCGATTGACAGTGCGACGAAGGACTTCACCCGATCACAGATGCGGTCGGCAAGACGGAGGAAGTTAAGGTGAGTTCGGCGGCTTGCGCGTCTGCTATCCATCTCTGTCCTCCTGGTTGTGTTGCTGTAGTCCGCCGCTAATACACCGATCCCACCTACAACTTTCTTCTTTGCAGTCTCCATTGTTCATTAAACAAATTGCAAACGATTCACCAACACAGATGTCCAGAATACTGTGGAATTTTGAGATGAAAACAAGAGTTTTTTGTATAGGATTCAATGTGTCCGCATATTTCCCGTTTCAACGATTGACGTCACGCGCATACGTCATCATACATAGACATTTTCAACCGGAAGTTTAGCGGAAAATTTAAAATTGCACTTTATAAGTTAACCCGGCCGTATTGGCATGTGTTGCAATGTTAAGATTTCATCATTGATATATAAACTATCAGACTGCGTGGTCGGTAGTAGTGGGTTTCAGTAGGCCTTTAATGCTATCTTTAATTTAACATCAATGTGTTAATTGTTGTTAAAGATAGCTATTCCTGACACGTTTACATGGCCTCATAGTAAATGGCAATGTCATTGTTTAATAGCTTTTAGTGTAAAACTTGTATACAATATTGTTTTATTTTATCCTAAGCCTCTAATCTTCTTAAGAAAGGACACAACAGGCTCCCTCGGACTGGCTATGACCATGAGACACTAAGCATTTAAAGTGACGAATCAGAAATGAGGGGAGTTGTTGGACCGTGTATAGGGCTTGAAAGTGTGACGTGGAAACACAATGCATCTTGGGTCTTACTGCATTGGAATAGCATATTTACATTGGGTTGAATACAAGACTCCTAATGTTGTGTTTTTTTGTTTAACTGTTACTGCCCCCGCGACCCTACCTCGGATAAGCGGAAGAAGATGGATGGATGGATGGATGGATGGATGTTACGGCTCAGACCCCTGCCGTCTGTGCGCACCTGGGGACACGTCCACGGCCGCGCAAATCCAGGGACGCGCCGTGCGCGTCTCCGCCCTGCAGCAGCCACCAGCTGCAATCACTCACCGGAGAGCTGCACACCTGGGACTGATGAGGGCGAGCCGCATAAAGGGACCAGTAAACCCAAGGATCGGGGCGGGAACTTAGTTTTCTCATGGTGACCCGTAAGCTAAGCTTTAGCTCTCTCTCCTTGTTTTCCTCTCCTTGTCTTCTTCCGTGTCCCTGCAGTACCGTCCGTCGTCTGGACAGTGAGCTGTGCGCCATTGTTCACACTGCCCCCTGGTGTATGTTTGCCGTCACCTCCCCTTAGTAAACCATTACATTAACAAGTTCAAAAGATGGACATCAGTGGTTAGCGCTCATGCTTCACAGAAAAAAAGGTCCTGGGTTCAATTCCTGGGCTCGCTTTCTGTGTTAAGTTTGCATGTTCTCCCAGTGACTGTGTGGGTTCTCTCCGGGTACTCCGGTTTTCTCCCACCTCCAAAGACATGCACCTGGGGATAGGTTGATTGGCAACACTAAATTGGCCCTAGTGTGCAAATGTTGTCTGTCTATCTGTGTTGGCCCTGTGATGAGGTGGCAACTTGTCCAGGGTGTACCCTGCCTGGCTGGGATAGGCTCCAGCCCCCCGGGACTCTAAGAGAGACAAGCGGTACAAAATGGATGGATGAAAGTACAAAACATGGCGCAAACGTGGTGCATCGATTCCTGCCACAATGGTTGTCATGATAGCTTCAGGGAAAAAATAAAATAAAATTGTGAGATTTGTCTCATTTCAAAGCCAGGGAAGTTGAGTGAGTGACCTAATAAAGACACAATTAATAGCCTGAATAGCAGTCGTGAGATGATCAAACATCACTTAACGCCTGGTCACCTGGTACATGTACATGTACATGTTGGTGTGTTCATGATAGGGCTGGGCGGTATGGACGAAAAAGTATGTTTCGATATATGTTTACTTAAACTCGATATTCGATATACATTTCTATATATTTTCCGGTGAAAGTATACATATAAAGATATTCATTTTTGAGCAAGATTCACTGAAATTAAAGTGAATGACAACTGTACTGTAAACAGTCAGTGGCACTTTTAGCTGTGCAAAATAATACATTTTTTGCAGCATTTCTTGTGCGAAATATGGCCGGCTTGGCAACTGGAGAACAGGGCTTGTACAGGATTTGGGCTTACATGGTAAACAACTCAAATGAATGTTTTATCCAGATGCATACATTTGTCCAAATGTGGCCGAGTAGACGCATTATGGGTTTCCTGGACGTCGTCTCCATCGCTAAAAGAAACATCTAAAGAAGAGAATCCCTCTGCCATCTTCCACTAGTTTTTTTAATATATAAATTGCTCTTCTCTTCTACAACTCTCTCGTCGTCATTTGTGATTTCTGTTGTGATTTCCCTTCATGGTTCCATGACCCGCCCTATCTTGCCTCTGATTGGCCTAATCTCAACCAATCGTGACTCATCATAGTAAACAACCAACCAATCATGAATGTTCTTATACTTGAAAGCACGTCTTGGAAGGAGGAAGGAGAGGGGTTTAGTAGGACCGGTATAGAACAAGGAACACAACAAATATGTGGCGTTTGGTCATTTTAACGTGAAATAAATTATATCGATATTACGATATTTTCTTAATCCATATCTTGTTTAAAAATATATCGATATATCTTACAAACTTGATATATCGCCCTGCCCTAGTTCATGGCATTTCCACACTGTTAAGTTGTATTCAAAGCATGTTATATTGTGTTGCACACATAGCATTTAGTAGAATGTTAGCATTAGCTAAGCTAAGCTAAGCTAGCCGCACATTACAAACAACATACAGTATTTGGGGAAAAAACAATACCCTGAGAAGACTTTAAATATTTCCCACATTAATGCGTAATGTATTTCAGACTTAAAGTGTATTTAGTTTGAAACTATTTTCTCCAGCAGACACCACACAGAGACAAGTCTTGTTGACTTACCTCTGAAAAGACGAGTCTTGCACACACAGGTCTTGCACACACCCAAAGTTGGTTTGTTTGTGAGCATTTACCGACTTGGCATTCTGAAATGTATAAAAACTGATTCCATTGATGACCGAGATACAGGACAAGTTCGGCAGCTTGCTCACATCTTGTCAATTTCACCAATTTTACTTAGTTTTTAAGGTGGTGAGCCTTCGGAACAGGGTCCAGATTGTTTCGGTACAGTCCTATGATTTTTTTCTTTCATACGATCCATTTTAATAGTTTGTTGCTCTCTCTCACAATACCGCTGGTTGAGTACAGCCATGTACGCAAAGAACTTTGTCCAGCAACAGTGGTTGCCAAGCCCCCACAATGCATTGCAAAGATGTACGTGCCCTTTCGAGCCCTATACAATGCCCGCACGTAAGTGCCAAATGGGTGGAATGTTGCATGCGCGGAGAAGGAGAAAGCCAAGTCGCAAGCGCAGATTCTGTGCACGCAGCGTCTGCACGGGCAAACAAACACTATGCGCACACAGTTAGGTTGTGCAAAGGTAAAACGAGTCTTCACATACCCAAAATGAGTCCACTTGTGCACAGAGAGGTCACGCGCATGCAGAGTGTGGTTTTTATGTGCATGGATTTTGGCACTGTATTGACACCGTAGTTCTAGCTTAAATACAACAAGGGAGAGACCCCCTTTTTTGAAGCCTACCAGAGCTGACTTTGGGCGAAAAGACGTCTTGACCCGGAATTGGTCGCCAGTCAATCAAAAGTTGTGTGTAAAGACAGACAACCACTCACACCGTCACTGTGAAGAAAGTTAATTCCCACTGCCTGCATAGAGGTCAGGCACGTTTACCACTACACTACAAGGCAGGACATCCATTCTCTACATAGAAAATAGAATACTGATTTGAACCCTGAAAACCTTCTCGCTGTGATAACACAAACCACTGTTCCACCAAAAGACAAATTGTCACCGTTCTTTATTTAATGGGACCAACAATGTCTGTTAAGATGAATAGAACCAGCATCTCCTACTGCAAAATGGAGGTTAAAGGTTTTATGTTATAGAGCAGCAAAGTCCATCTTATACGTCTTATATGGATGGATGAGTCATAAAGTTGCCAGGCTCTGACACATACTCCTGTTGGTGGACTTTTTCCTTGGCACTGGGGCTGTGGTTTGGTTTAGTTCTCCCAAACGTATTCTGAGACACAACGTTTTTTGACTGTGCAAGAGTCTTACCACGGAATATCACAAAAGTATATTTCAAACAAAAATATGGAATACTCACAATGGCCACACTGAAACCTCAAATTAAAGTTTGGGGATTTAGTGCCTCAAAAAGCCATTAATATAAAACGGAGATAAATCCTTGAAAGCTTTCCAACAAAAACTGTAATTATCATTGTCAAGAGAAAAGAAAGGAGCATGTGGAGGCGAGAGGATTACACTCCTTCACAACAGAGGAATGTTCTCTGTTTGTTTCACCTCATTTGTTGAAAGGAATTTTGGAGTGACAGATGTCAGCAACACTTTATATTTTAGCATAATTATCTACTTCATTCTATTCTTCTGCACATATTGTATTCCACCTGCTATTCTTCAATTCTTACTTGACTTGCTCTGATTGTGCAGACGTTCATTGTTCCCCTCTTCAATGTTTGGCCATAGAAGAACTATTTTACTTAATGGATTAACAAAAACATTTTGTACTGACATTAAAGTCATAGGCAAAAAGTTTTCATTTTGTGAAAGTCTTTCAAACTTTCTCAGTGACTAATACCTTTCCTATTCAGTGCCTATTATTGACATTTTGAACCAAATCTTATGAATAGATGCTTATAATTATAAAGCCGTCTGTTGTTAGCAAAAGTTTTCACGCTCTCCACTTTCACATCCTTGCAAAGGAACCATTTTATGGTGTTTTTTCCTCAGCTTAGCATTGAGGTAGAACATAAGACAATTTAATTACAATTTTAAGAAAATACATTCTAAAAAATAAAGACTCATGTGAGATATTACAATTATATTCTGAAGTGAGTGTATCTGTTCCATTATTTGGGAAACATTTAAAATGAGCTTCTACAAAGCTACATTGAGTTACGTGGCAGCCAATGGGAGCCGAATTGTCATTTGATTGATTGATTGAGAGACTTTTATTAGTAGATCGCACAGTACAGTACATATTCCGTACAATTGACCACTAAATGGTAACACCCGAATACGTTTTTTAACTTGTTTAAGTCGGGGCCTACATTAATCAATTCATGAGAGGGTGCATGGTTATAGTTATAATGTATTTGTTTCAGACATGTTTTGGGGCAAAATTAAACAAATGGAGAGACTTACTAAAAGTATATTATCACGCAATCATTCGCGGATCATGAATATACAAAGAGTGAGAGAAGCCATTACACTTTTTTTGTGAACCATATCCTTTTTCCACCCAAGACGATCTCTTGCTGGCCCCACTATGGACTAGGGATGATGTTCGAAAACCGATTATCCCGATGCTTCGATAAGAAAAGAACCGATTCCATGGATTCAAATCCCTTTTTGAGAACTGGTTGATGTTATCGAAGCCACTATACTGTATTTTCGCGACCATAGGGCGCACCGTATTAAAAGGCGCCATGTCAGTTACGGGTGCTACTTCTGTATTTAACGCATAAATAAGGCGCAGCGTATTTTTGGGCGCAGGCGTGGTTAAACATACATTAGCTTAAAACATACGCTACCTTAAAAACATACGCTAGCATGCATGGACGCTGTTTTAAAAAGACAGCAGGAACAAAGCTGAGCAGGGTTGTACTTTATTGAAGTATTTATCAATGTACTCACATTATTTTTTGATCAATGCTCATCCACAAATCCATCAAAGTCCTCATCTTGTGTCAGAAATTAACAGCTGGGCTAGTTCTCCATCAAACACGCCAGATTCCCTCTCGTCATTTTCAAAGTCAGTCTCGTTGCCATGGGGCTCCTCGGAAAAGATGCTGGCTTTTGCGAAAGCTCAAACAGTGCAAGCAGACATGTTAGCTCAAGCATCCACGATCCATTCACAAATTGTGGCGAAACTCGCCCGACGCTGCCTCACAGTTTTCATGAAGCTGTGTTCGTCTGTCATCCATCGCTCCCATGACGCTCACAACTTCACTTTGAACGTCCTGTTTACACCCATGTCCAGCAGTTGGAGTTCCTTCGTCATGCCTTAACCCTTGTGTTGTCCTCATTTCCTGTATACACCCCGTGTCCTCAGGGTCAAAATGACCCGTCTTCACTAAACCCCTAATATAAGCAGCTTAATTGAATTTAAACACCAAATTTCATCTTGCTTGAAGAAACAACTTGTCATTCACCACAAAATGTGTGAATAACTGAGTTTTCCCTCTTCATTTCATTTGTATAGCTTAAGAAAAGAAAAAAAAATGTGTGTTTTGAATGCATTTGTATTCATCCCAATGACTCAGTTTCTTTCTTTTCTTTCTCCAGTGAACAATTGAAAACAATGTACAATACAAAAATATGAAAAATAACATAACCCATTCAACTAATTAACTAACCCTAATTGGCACATGTAGGGCAGTATGCAAGTGTGCAGCCTTTGCAGATATATGTCTTACACCTGCAGCACACAGTATGTGTTTTACAGTCCTTCCTTTGAGGGCAGAACTGACATCTCTTCCTCTTACTTGCCCTAGCTGGGGAAGTGGCTGTGGTAGCTGGATCCTCAGGTTGATCAGGAGCTCCTGCACTCTGAATAGCTTTTACAACTGCTGCTGAGGCTTCTGTGCAGGGGACATGCTTCCTTCTTTCAATGAGTGGAATTACAAGTGCCTTTCCCAGCTTCTCCATCAACACCCTCCTCTGGTTCTGCTTACGAGACATCCAGGTCGGGTTGATCTCTCTCCAAATCACAAAGGCATTGTAGGAGGAAACATCAATGATGTTGTGGAAGATGACCAGGGGCCAGCGGGCAGTCATCCTTCTGCAGCTGTATGTTCCAATCACCTTATCTAGGTTGTCCACACCTCCCTTGTTGCGGTTGTAGTCTAGGATGATGACTGGCTTCCTGTCCTCATGATCGCTAACGTCAGCATCTGTGTGCAGTGTGCTCAGAAGAACTACATCGTCTCAGACCTCTCTTATGGCTGCAAGTTTGTCTGTCACACGTCTTGCTGGTCTTGACTCACGGTCATTTAATCGTATCAGTCTTGAGTAGGTGTGAAAGAGTTTGAGTGGCATTGTAGCTCGGAAAATTGGCCTTCCACTCTCTGCATCACATAGACTAGTTGCAGCCTCAGCTCGGGACCTGTATACACCGGCTAAGATTAGCAGCCCTAAGTAGGCCTGCAGGTCAGTCTCATCCATCTTTTTCCAGCTTTCTCCATATTTGCGAAAACCCTCCAAATAATGTCATCTCCAGGATACATTTTTCAATTGCTGGTGTGATAAACAGGTAGAATGTAGAGACAATGTCATGGGCATGAGAAACGGCATACCTTGTGGGTCCTGGGGTCATCTTTATGATGTTTTGTTCTGCATGCCTGCCTTGATGGTCATACGTATGCTGCTGAGGACCATGTTATTTTGCAATTTTTTGAAAGGAAAGTTTCTCTTTCAGCTTCAGGGTTTTCTTCTTCTGAAGATGATTCATCATGCTCTGGATTGTATTCCTCCCCATCTTCTTCTTCTGATACATCCTCCACTTCCTCTTCTGAATCAGAGTTGTCTTGCTGGACATCTGAAAAAATCAGCTCTAGAGCCTCTTCAGTGGTATAACGCACACTCATGGCTTCAGCACAGACATAATTCGGGGCCCTGTGATCTGCAGCACCTTTATAATCTCTGGAAATCCACAGAAAAAGAGCTCTGCTACTGTTGGACTATAACAACTAAAACATTGTAACATTCTGTGATATACAAATAACTCTGTGACTTTGATTTCAACACTTTGTGACTCACGTGTTAGGATCCGCTGCTCGGATCACAGTTTGTTTACAGTTTAGTGTCACGTGTGTTTTGTTTCTGTTGCCATGACGGCAGATTTTGCTCACCTGCCTCTGGTTAGCGTTTCGGGACACGCACCTGTTGCCCGAGCGCTAATCAGAGGGCTATTTAGTCTTCGCCCGGGCAGCACTCTGCCTGGCTTCCTAATTTGCTTTCATGCAACAAGTTACGACCACTTTGTTTCCTGCTAGCTCTCATGCTACATTATTTTGCTTGCTAGCTCCCACGCTAGTCGTTTTTGTTTTTTTCTGTCTGAGTAGTTCTAAAATAAATCATTTTCCTACCTGCAAAAAAAAAAAAAAAACGACTAGCGTGGGAGCTATCAAGCAAAATAATGTAGCATGAGAGCTAGCAGGAAACAAAGTGGTCGTAACTTGTTGCATGAAAGCAAATTAGGAAGCCAGGCAGAGTGCTGCCCGGGCGAAGACTAAATAGCCCTCTGATTAGCGCTCGGGCAACAGGTGCGCGTCCCGAAACGCTAACCAGAGGCAGGTGAGCAAAATCTGCCGTCATGGCAACAGAAACAAAACACACGTGACACTAAACTGTAAACAAACTGTGATCCGAGCAGCGGATCCTAACATCACGGGTCATTTTGACCCGAAGACCACCTTTGTACATGTTTTTGTGCAGCTTACATGGAAGTGTGAATAAAAGCAACATTTCACTTTTTCTACTGTTGGTGCCAATCTAGGAAAAGTCATAAAATTTCAAGTTAAAAAAATATCGTTTAAGGGATTTTTTTTTGTCTTTAACACAGTGGCGGGTCAAAATGACCCGAGGACAACAGGTGGAAACTTTTCTTCCGGCAGCGTCTTCCCCTTAAATCACCATAGGTGGCAGTTTCTGTCCATTAACATAGCAAGCTAGCACAACAGTAAAAGCCGGCTTCTCTTGCCCCGTTGTGCGTATCGATTCACTACCGTGCTGGTCCCCTTCTTCTCCACAGTGTGCTTCACCGGGATGTCGAAAGTGAGCGGCACCTCTTCCATGTTGGTGATGTGTTTGTCGGCAATTTTTTAATTTACAACGCACATAGCAGCACTATATGCTCACTGGGGGCGTGCATTTAGCGTCCTCTCTCACCTGAAACCTTCACCCCAACAAAGGGTTGGAGTTGGGGGTTAAATCCCCAAAATGATTCCCGGGCGCGGCGCCGCTGCTGCCCACTGCTCCCCAAGGGGATGGGTCAAATGCAGAGGACAAATTTCACCACATCTAGTGTGTGTGTGACAATCATTGGTACTTTAATCTTTAACGTCCGCCTTTCCTCCATACAAACAGTGTGCCGGCCCAGTCACATAACATCTACGGCTTTTGGAACTCAGTGCACACACAACAACCTCCCTGGATCCGATAAGAGATTCGATAAGGAATCGGTTCGATAAGAGGATTCAATAATGGCATCGATATCGATAATCGATAATTTCTTAACGAACATCATCCCTACTATGAACTGGACCTTCACACTATGATCTAGAATCCACTCGACGTCCATTGCACCGGACGACCTCTCCAAGGTTTCTCATTGTGATCCCATTGGGTTTAGTTTTTTCTTGCCCTGATTTTGGATCTGAACCGAGGATGTCATTGTGGCTTGTGCAGCCCTTTGAGACACTCATGATTTAGGGCTATTTATATTAACTTTGATTGATTGATTGATCCTAGGTTATGGTAATACAACGTAAACTGAAACTGTTATTACTGATTATATTTGTATCTGAGAGTCTTATAAGATCATTGCTGAAGAAAGGACGACAGCCGTACTTGAGAGGTACTTTCGTTTACATCTTCATCGCCCACACCCAGTAGTGTCAAGTCCACCGGCATACTTCACAATAAGATTTCTGCGTTTAACATCCTGTCTGACTAACAAAATAAGCCTTCCAGAAGAGTAGCTTACATACTTACTGCTATTATTTTGCACTTGAAGAAACAATACCTACTTGTAAGTGTAATTTGCAATGATGAAATGTTGCAATACAAGTACACTTTCACTTGAGATTCCTTTCTTATTTGAAAATGGCACTTTTGAGATTTTGGAGGATGTTTACTCTGCCCATAGTTTGTTTATGGTGAAGAGAAAAACAAGGTACATTTGTATTTTGTTAACAAATTTGAAACATTCTCAATATTCAAGTGCAGATAGAATCAAATCGAATGGCCATTATTCCCAGCCCAAGCGCTTACATTTGCACCATTCAACAAATCAGAAAAGGAGTACCCGGTAAAAAAAAGAACATGTTAATCCTACCCCTTCATGTGTATTTTATGATAATTTATTTACACTATAAATTTTACATGTTAAAGGTGCCATGTGTAATAATTTGGCCAGAAATAGTACTGCATTCACGGTCAAAATTATGTAGTCCCCTCTCACTCTCCATGCCTGAGGTTGTCAGATACGCAGCCGAATCCGAATCCTACTACAAGGAACTTCAAATGGCAATCGACGAGTCCTAGGCTGTAGGTTTCTCTTGTTTATGCTTCTTGCAAGTTTGCAGAAATATGGGGAAATAACTACAAAAGTACACTTCATTTACTAACGGTGTTACAAAAAAAGATCAATTACGATAATACATAATGTTGGCTATAGAGAACACTCAAACCCTTTATTTATTGAATCAAAAATATTGAAATTCAATGATTTACTGCATTTGCAAAAAATGTTGCACAAAGCAAACTGTACCACGCTACCCAACAATGTACAACAATTCTTCTCAACAAAGGAGTAGAAATATAACCTTTGATATAAATGTAATTTAAAACACCTGTATGCATGTACAACACCTAAAACCTTTAGCATATCAGTATGTGGAATTCAATTATGGAATTAATTAAGCAATGACGTCAAACAATGTACTAATATGATCCAGTTTAAGAAACTGTTCAAACACAAAGTGTTCACAAAGAACAAATAAAAATCTTGATAAACATCATGAACCCTATTTAGAAAAAAATAGATAATCATATTCGTCTCATAAGTGAACCATAAATTACATAACTATTTATATTAATGAGAACTTTAATTATGGTTTATTTATGTATTAATTATTTACTTACTCGTTGTATATTCATTTATTTATGTATTCATGTTTATTCACTGTTGTGTTACACATAGAGAACAATAAAATGTGTTAAAAAATGCTATGATACGAAAAGGGGTGGGATTGAATAAGATATGCTTCTTCCTACAGAACTCTTTTTCAGACATGCTGTAATGAAACAACTGCAAATATGTGATGTATTACATTGTAATTGTATGCAAGTTCAAAATAAACTGACACGGACCAACCAACCAATCAAGGTCACGGGTAAAATGAAGCCAGCCTATCCCAGCTGACTTTGGGCAAGAGCGGGGCACACCCAAACTGGTCGCCATCCAATTGCAGGACATACAGTATATAGACATACAACCATTCACACTCGCATTCACATCTATGGACAATATAGAATCTCCCATTAACCTAACATACATATTTTTGGTAGATGGGAGGAAGCCCAAACACACTTCACGCAGAGATGATCTCCTGTCTGTGCGGCCTACATACTAACCACAAGTCCACCGTGCTGTTCTTTTTTATTTATTTCTAACATTGCTTTTTCTTTTCATTTGCTATTCTTTTGACGTCCTTATAAAACAGTTATCAATCAATCAATCAATCAAAGTTTATTTATTTCGCCCTAAATCTCGTGTGTCTCAATGGGCTGCATAAGCCACAACGACATTCTCGGCTCAGATCCCACATCAGTGCAAGGAAAAACTCAACCCAATGGGATGACAATGAGAAACCTTGGCGGAGACCGCAGATATGGGGATCCCCACCCCTGGGTGACCGGTGCAATGGACGTCGAGTGGATCTAGCATAATATTGTGAGAGTCCAGTCCATAGTGGATCTGGCATAATAGTGTAAGAGTCCAGTCCATAGTGGGGCCAGCAGGAGATCATCTTGAGTGGAGACAGGTCAGCAGCGCAGACGTCCCCAACTAATGCACAGATGAGTGGTCCACCCTGGGTCCCGACTTTGAACAGCTAGCGCATCTCACCTGTGGTCATCAAATCTGTGCCCCCACCTCTCCACGAAGGAAAGGGGGAGCAGATCGACTGGTCAAAAAGGGGGGTCTTTTTAAAGGCTAGAGTATACTAATGAGTTTTAAGATAGGACTTAAATGTTTCTACTGAGGTTATTGGTAGGGCATTCTGGAGTACTGGAGCCCGAACAGAATACACTTTATAGCCCGCAGACTTTTTTTGGGCTCTGGGAATCACTAATAAGCCGGAGTTCTTTGAATGCAGATTTCTTGCCGGGACATATGGTACAATACAATCAGCAAGATAGGATGGAGCTAGACCCTTTAGTATTTTATACGTAAGTAGTAAAACCTTAAAGTCACATCTTAAGTGCACAGGAAGCCAGTGCAGGTGAGCCAGTACAGGCGTAATATGATCAAACTTCCTTGTTCTTGTCAAAAGTCTAGCAGCCGCATTTTGTACCAACTGTAATCTTTTAATGCTAGACATAGGGAGACCCGAAAATAATATTTTACAATAATCGAGACGAGATGTAACGAATGCATGAATAATGATCTCAGCGTCGCTAGTGGACAAAACGGAACACATTTTAGCGATATTACGGAGATGAAAGAAGGCCGTTTAAGTAACACTTTTAATGTGTGACTCAAACGAGAGAGTTGGGTCGAAGATAATACCCAGATTCTTTACCGAGTCACCTTGTGTAATTGTTTGTTACATTGTTACATTGACTGTAAACAAGAGAAGTGAACAAACTATCAGTAGTTGTACTAACATATACAAGGGCTAAGATTAGGAATAAATAAACTCTGCTTCTTCTTACTCCTTTTCTGGGAAATTGAATGGTGCAAGTTTAACATGACGTTCTTTAATGCAACTTGTTCAGCATGTTTGAAACAAATACACCATGACCACAAGAGTGTACTTCAAGGGACCTGGGAAATAAAGAGATGTTGTCTAAGGCAACAATCATCTCTGAAGTGATGGCCATGATTGTGAGTCATAGTGTGTATCACCCTTGAGACCTTTGATGCCCTGAAGATGTAAGGCCTGCCCACTGGTGAAGATAGGACCAACCTCTGGGCATTGAGCTGGCAGATATGCTCTTATCGAGGCAGGCAGCGCCACTGCAACCCCAAAATAGATAAAGGGTACTTACTATGTGTTGAAGTTGAATTATAGGCAAACATGATTGCTGTTGATGACCAAATGACATAAAATGTTGGCCAGAATCTAAAATGAGATAACATCTGGAACGCTGCTTTAATTTCATTTACAAATTGCTTGGATTGATTAATCATATGTGCATTCATGCTTCCTTACTGATGAGTCGACAGCAGACGCCAATTGGTTTGTGCAAGTGTCGCGCCGCTGCGTTGTGGATCAATCTTCCCTTACTGAGAGGTAAGTGCGCTTGCCACTGGGCTAAAAGCCCCAACTGCTAACATAGCGGCTAGCAAACTATTTGAAGTTGTCAGGGAGTGTGGCTTACCAACGTATACCTGGCATAGCCTCACTGACTGGCCCCCGTTACACAAAGTAGCCCAGGCTTCACACCAATAGCTATAATATAATTTCCATTAAGAAAGGTTAAAATATGAACAATTCATCAAAAGGACAGGCGGTAGAAAATGGATGGATGGATGGAAAAAAGCCATTAAAACCCTCCAACGGTTTCATTTGGATTGAAACTAGCAAAGTAGTTTAATGATGTGGATTAAAACAGTTTAAAAATTATATCACAAGTAAACCATATTGAGTTACATTAAATGTGTGTGTATGATGTGTCAAACCTTGCTAAATAGGTCACTAAAAATAAATAAAGAAGAAAAGAGACGAGTACAGCTTGCGTTGTATTTTAGGAGCTGCTGTAAAAGCTTTGTGAGATAGACTTTACAATGAGCCAATTAGATTCGACGGATTTCTCTGTTAACCAATCAGCAAACCCGGTAACTCATTGTACGTTCCATTTGTACTGGTAAGTTGGAATTTCCGGGTTCCTAGTCGTACATTTCAACTGGTTCGCCCCACGTGGCCGCATTTCCTACTCAGAAAGTCGGAGAGTCCTAGCACCCTTGAGCTGGCTTCAAAGATGGCTACTCTGAGTGTAAACAATATAAAATCTGCTGTAATACCCCTTATTAGAACTTCTGCCTATTTTTTGTCGCACTAAATCAGTCATATACTGTACGATATATTGTTGGACGTTTATATATGGTTATGTTACTGCAGTGTAAATAATTTTTTTTTTACTGTGTTTCATACATTCTATATCGCTAGCAATAGCGTCTTTATGTTTCCTCTTCATCTACCTTGTTTGAAGGTAGCAAAAGGAGCGCATATTTGTCCGGAAGTTGTTCATATTCACAAAAGGGAAGCGCATGAATAGCTTTCGTGGATGTGGCCATCTTGATTTCTGACCTCGTAACTGGAACGCTCATAACTTGGCTGTAACGTCCTTCTTAGTTCAAACTTTCAACTTCCGAGGTTAATGGAACACACCATAAGAGACAAGCGCACACCACGTCTTGCTATCACTTTCTGTTGTTGTTACTTTTGGTTTAACGCAATGCCATTGTAACTGACGTTAGCCATGCCGATTGATGAGGAAAAAGTGTAATCCATTCCAACTTGTAAGAGACAAAAATGGTCCTTGTATCTGTGTTTACAAATTTTAGATGATGTTTTACGATTTGATGATCACTATATTTGACGTGTTTATACTATGTAGAACAGCGTGAATGCTAGACATATTCCACTAAGCTGGCAAGGTAAAACTAGGGATCGGAACAGGTGGCAACGTAAACAGTAGTACCCAGAACGAAAAAAGAAGAAGCTATCAGCGCTTCGTTTTGGTACTAAGTGAGTGCACTCTTTCACTTGCAACAAGTACTTGGCAGTGATATTGTACAATTAACGACTTGTAAATAATGTAGCGTCCTGACAAAAGCATATAGAGTCTGATATTCTTTATAAAATTACCTTAACACACCAATAGCAGCCTTCATAAGATCGTTAGCCAGTAACCATAACAACAACACAACACTCTCATTATGCACCAATGGCCATTATTGCGAGTGAGGTTGCTGTCACGAATATCAATATTACCACATAAGTGTAGCTTTTTGCACGTTCTCTGTGTGCTGTATTGCTGCAATAATAATGGCAATTTGTTGTATATTTTATTCCTTATTTTTTAATCCATTTCAGTACTTAGTTATCATTTAATGTACACAACTGAAGTATTTAAATTACTAGTCTTTGAGGTTTTTTTTGTTGGTTTGTTTTTTTACAAAAAATTGCATGTTTTCCATATTAAAAGACTGTTTTTCAAGTACTGATTTGATGCAAGTATGAGTTAAAATGTAATCGATGAAACGCCATAAAACTACATTGATTCAACTGTCAATGTAAATATTGTGTAGCAGATGATATTCATGTTTATTTTGTATTATTCACTAAATGTATTTCATGTTGTAGTGCTACAAGAGATAAATATTTAGTGCAGTCACTCATTGTTAAATAGCACACAGAGCCTTAGACTTAGACTTAGACAAACTTTAATGATCCACCAGGGAAATTGTTCAACACAGAAGCTCAGTTACAATGATGGAAAGTGTAAGGATGGAAAGAACAATGCAGGTATAAATAGACTAAATATAGCGATATAAAATCTAACATATATACGAATATATACATAATATGTGTACAGTATATTATATATACAGATATATTATATTATGTCTATAACATATATACAATATATACCAATGACCATGTACAATATAACAGTATATGTGACAGCAGCAGCATAAAATAGAGAGTAGATCCAGCAGAAAATATACATTATATTTTCTGGTGAGCCTTAATTAATGCCTTTAAGTCATTATCTATGTTTACTGCATTTCATGCAATTTTCACAAAACCATGGGAATACTGCAATATTATGTTTTCTAAAATGTATGATTGATGATAATGTAGCATTTTTAAAATGTGATTTACAACAAATATTTTGTGATTTAGGGCTATATAAATAAACATTGATTGATTGATTGATTGAAATATTAAGTTTTTGAAAACGGTTATGAATGGAAGAATATAATTTAGTAAATGTTTGTGAAGGCATTAATGGTTTTCAACTGTAAGTGAACACCCAAAGAGGACCTTTTATGCAAAACAAACTTTTCTTACCTATACCTATTTTTGTGAATTTGGAATTTGCATAATTTCTGAAAATGTGAAATAATAAAATATAAATATAGAGGCATTGCTGTGATATTTATAAATCTAGTTTGCCTTTCTTCATATTTCCTCCAAAGGAGCCTTTTGGACTTTGCCAACTATGAGGTTTTTCCAACTTATGACATCAGCGGATATCTCCACGTATGGTAGCGATTTACCCAAAGAGTTTTGCGTGAGTCCACCATTTTAGTCTAACATTGTAGTCAATACGTTCCTTATATTTCTCTATCCTGCTATCTCTATACCCTCCGCTCCGGCCCGGCTGCACCAAATGATAATATAAATACATTTAATAAAGTCAAATACAAATAAGGCAAGAAGAGAAGTATCCCACACTTCTCTTTTGTAACGTAAATTTGTACAGCCGATATGGGCATCTACATCAACAATATGATTTGCCTGAGAAGTTGGACAGGACAAAATAAATAAATTAAAAAAATTCTCAACCCTTTGTTGTGGGGCAGAGTAGCTCGTACATGCAGATGCATCCTCCGCTTTTGCTATTTATTATAAAAAGTACTGTATAATTCTAACTTATATCTGTCAGTACAATAATTATGCAAGCACTAAAAACTACAACATGGCTTACGGGGAAAAGCCGCAGTCAAAGTGGAGGCACATAAATAAGACCACAAAACAGCGCATCCTGAAGAGACAGTCATAAAGAGGCTTGATGATGGTCTGTAAAATATCATCTATCCAAAATTGTGACTAAAGAACCACCATTACATGTTATTGTAGATGCACAAGTGTTTTAAATGTAGAAAAAAAAGTATGTTAAAAACAATAAATTACTTTATAAACCCACTTATTTTGTTAAAGTGTCTATCTTTATAACAATGCAATTAATCTACGTTCGTAAATCTAAAACAAGTTGAGGGCTTTTCTTAGTATTATAGGTAAGATTACAAATATTGATTAGATTAATTACACAATATGATAAATAAATCACATATTTTGACAGAACTCGTTCTAATATAATATGATAGAATGGTTACAGCAACTTTCTTTTAGTGTAAGTTAAGTTTTTAGAAAAGCTCTAAAATGAAAACTTTGTGTCATAATAGTCATCTTAAGAGACGCTTGTCTTATACAGCGCCTGTCATTGCATTAAAGTTAAAATCCTCTGTGGTTTTTGCTTTTGGCTAACTAGACATAACACTTTTTTCAGTGTGTTTGTGTGTTTTTGTGTATGTGTGTGTGTGTGTGTGTGTGTGTGTGCGCGCGTGTGTGTGCGCGTGTGTGCGCGTGTGTGCGCGTGCACCAGTGCTTACGACAAAGAATGGGAACTGGACTGCTGCAGACTTGAAGATATTGGAATTTACAGCACACACACTCACGACATTCACACATGCATTCTCGGACCTCCCCTTCCCTTGAGGGTCTAGAAGCTAATTAGCTGCTGAAGCATTTATTTATCACAGATAAACTGTCAAACAATCTCACTGGCATGTCCCCAATGGAAATACAAAGTACTCATTAGTTTGTTCAATTAAGCTTTCTTTCCCCTACTCCCCACTTCACCACAGGAGAACAGACTTTTTGGTAAAGTGTGAAAAGTTCAGATGTCTTTTGTGACAAAGGTGGAAGCCCCTTGACATCAATATCTGATTGCATGTGGTTTGTGTTAGACTTTTACTCTATAAACAAATGGATTGGAATGTAGACATGTTCAACCAGGATGATAGATTTGTAATGTTTTACTCTCTAATTGAAAAAAGTTAGTGTTTAATGGTTGTGATAAAATGACCCATGGTGAAGCCATATTATCAGTTTTTCACACATTTGACAACTGAACTCTGCAGGGCAAGGCTATTCCACTACATTATGTGAGAGCTGCAGGTTTAAGAGCCCAAGGGCTCAGGGGCCGGACATCGAAATTTGAATGTTTCGTCAGAAAGTGCCTCCACAGGTTATAGTCCTTTGAGACTGCGTTTACTTAAATTGCAAAGCAAACACACGGCTTTCACACTGCACTGTCAATAAATCCATTATTCTGCCCTCGCTACTCGATTTCAGCGTGTGCAGCTAGACTTGTAGTTAACAGCACTAAGAAACAGAAGCTCCAGAAGTTTTATTGAGGATTGATGTTCCTTCTTTTGAATTATTTTCCCTCCTCAGTTTTATTTCTTGATGCTTCTTCCTTAATTTAATAATTTAATAGTTGTTTTGTTGGCAGTAGGGCTGCGCTGTATACACGGTATGATGTAATAACGGTATAAATTTGGCCACAGTAGAGATTTGTGCTCTACCGTCGAGGACGTCTTCGTAGCTGCCTCTATGTAAAATTGGCCGCAAGCTTGGCGAAGAAGAAGGAGCTGGTAAAAAAAAAACATTTGGACATGGTTCGAGTTTAAAAAGTCAGATGTTGAGCAGAAAAATGTCATTAAAATTATTTTATACAATCCCAGCACTGGGCCGATAGTAGTAATGGTTTATGGTATGAGTTTATTTTGAACATGTATACAATTACAACGTGATACATCACAATTTCCAGTTTCTCTTTTCATCATGTGGGAAGCCAATCAACCGATCGGTAAATGAAAATGAACTCAATAACTTTGCCGTCATCGATACATTGCTACGTCTGTCATGTTCATGAGGAAGCTGACAACGACTCATTTATTTCAGCCGTCTCCGCTTCAACACGCATAAGCTAACTTTGCTAACATTAACAGCTCTGGTGACGCACCTCATGTGACCTATGGTGGCCAGGGATAGACAAACAAGACAATTCTAACAAGACCACAAGTCTTATTCTCTGACATGATAAATGAATCAGAGTTCCTTTGGCTGCCTGACACTTTATACATAACTTTCTATCTACTGCATATATTTTAAACAACTGAGAGGAATACAATACAATCTATTCAATATGTTGAATTGACTCAGCTTATTTTTAATGCATCTCAGGATGCAAATATCATTCTAGGATCTGTCTTTAAAAAAAAAAAAATCAGTCATCTATTTCCGTATACATGCATCATTTGCATTCCTTATTCCATGAAACCTTTAAACAGTTTTTTAAATTGTATCCTGATTAAAAAATGTATCATTCAATTTGTGGCTATTATAAGGTATATTTTCAGAGGATATGCATTTTAACAGCATTTTTTTAGAGAGATAACATTTGAAAAAATTAGTTCTGGCATATTGAATTGGTCAACTAATTCTTATTTAGAAGGTTTTGTCGTACACCGCGACATTTATATCGCAATATACTGTTACCGTCAAGGGATTTAATTTATACCGTGATTTGAATTTTGGGTCATACTACCCAGCCCAAGTTGGAAGACTGAAAATATAAACATAAAATAAACATTACGAGTATAAGTATAACATTCATTAGGCCTAGGCAGATAACAAATTGTGCTCGACAATATACCATACTTGCCAACCCTCCCGAATTTCAGTGCCTCTCCCGAAAATATCCCGGGACAACCATTCTCCCGAATTTCTCCCGATTTCCAGCCGGACTTAAGGCACGCCCCCTCCAGGTCCGTGCAGACCTGAGTGAGGACGGCCTGTCGTCACGTCCACTCTTTACTTGATACTTCAAAAAGTAACTTTTTGGTTGGCCAACGGTTTACGTTGTATTGCGCACCCTGACGGCAAGTGTGAGAGTCGGTTCTGATGTATGAAGTAAAGAGACGTAACTTCATCACCTCGCCTGGTTATTGACGCCAACCCAGAATATTACACTGTACATACATATGCTCCTTCAAAGGCTGTGCTACTGGCTGCAAGGCATTGCACTTTCAAATACAACAATGAGTAGAGAGAAGTGCTATGTGTGTATATGTTTAAATAAATGAACACTGAATAAATGATAAATGGGTTATACTTGTATAGCGCTTTTCTACCTTCAAGGTACTCAAAGCGCTTTGACAGTATTTCCACATTCACCCATTCACACACACATTCACACACTGATGGCGGGAGCTGCCATGCAAGGTGCTAACCAGCAGCCATCAGGAGCAAGGGTAAAGTGTCTTGCCCAAGGACATAACGGACGTGACTAGGATGGTAGAAGGTAGGGATTGAACCCCAGTAACCAGCAACCGTCCGATTGCTGGCACGGCCACTCTACCAACTTCGCCACGCCGTCCCTTCAAGTATTTATTTTATTTATATGTATACATATATAATAAAATACATATTTATATATAGCTAGAATTCACTGAAAGTCAAGTATTTATTTTATTAATATATATTTGTATATATATATATATATATATATATATATATATATATATATATATATATAAGAAATACTTGAATTTAAGTGAATTCTAGCTATAAATATACTCCTCTCCCTTAACCCCAATCCTGGAGCATATGTGGGTAACCACCCCTCTAAGTACAGTCCCTAGTGGATCCACATAACAGTGAGAGTCCAGTCCATAGTGGCGCCAGCAGGAGACCATCTCGAGCGGAGACAGGTCAGTAGCGCAGAGACGTCCCCAACCGATGCACAGGCGAGCGGTCCACCCCGGGTCCCAACTCTGGACAGCCAGCATCTCATCCATGGTCACCGGAACCGGAATAACCCGGCGAGGGGGCAAAGGAGAAAAGAAAACAGCAGATGAACTGGTCTAAAAAAGCGGGGTCTATTTAAAGGCTAGAGTATACAAATGAGTTTTAAGATGGGACTTAAATGCTTCTACTGAATATATATATATATATATATATATATATATATATATATATATATATATATATATATATATATATATATATATATATATATATATATATATATATATATATATATCCATCCATCCATCCATTTTCTACCGCTTATTCCCTATCTCAGCTACAATCGGGCGGAAGGCAGGGTACACCCTGGACAAGTCGCCACCTCATCGCAGGGCCAACACAGATAGACAGACAACATTCACACTCACATTCACACACTAGGGCCAATTTAGTGTTGCCAATCAACCTATCCCCAGGTGCATGTCTTTGGAGGTGGGAGGAAGCCGGAGTAACCGGAGGGAACCCACGCAGTCACGGGGAGAACATGCAAACTCCACACAGAAAGATCCCGAGGCCGGGATTGAACTCACGACTACTCAGGACCTTCGTATTGTGAGGCAGACGCACTAACCCCTCTGCCACTGTGCTGCCCTATATATATATATATATATATATATATATACATATATATATATTTTATTATACATATAAATACAATAAATACTTGAATTTCAGTGTTCCGGAGGCTATCCAGTAGATGGCAGTATTGTCCTGTTTAACTTCTCCGTTCATGACTGAGTATATCATTTCGGCCACCGTGTTCAATGGAGAAGTCTGTTCTACAAAATGTACAGGCAACATACCCGTCCCCTTCCCCTTCGAACTGTCCTGGATGAACTGAAATTCTTGTTTCCATTCGTTTTGGAACTTGCAAGCATATTTCTTCATCTTGCTCGTCGACGGCGTCACCATGTCTGTAACTTCCTTGTTCTTCTGCTTCGTCTCCTTGTTGTGTGCACAGTTGTGCACTCTACTCTCTAAAAGCCGTAGATGTTATGATGTCATTGGGGCAGGCAAGCTGTTTATATTGTGGGAAAGCGGACGTGAGAACAGGCTGTCCCCACTCAGGTCCGCATTGAGCTGGAGGGGGCGTGGCCTCCAGCTCCGGCTGAATACCGGGAGTTTGTCGGGAGAACATTTCTGCCGGGAGGTTATCGGGAGAGGCGCTGAATACCGGGAGTCTCCCGGTAAAACCGGGAGGGTTGGCAAGTATGGTTTATGTGCCTGTAGTACAAACGCCCGCAAAAGCTGTAAAAAATAACTGCTCTGCCTCTTGAAACCGATGACCCGAGCGCTAGCTCGGGGCAGACCATTCATACTTTTTTGTCTAGTCGCTGTTAAAATTCAGATTTTTAGGATTTATTTAGATTTTGTTCAGGGTTGATCGTAAATCAATCAATCAACGATTATTTATATAGCCCTTAATCACAGGTCCCTATAAGAGCCTCACAAACCACAATGACATCACTGGTCTTAATAGTGCCGTTTTTGTTTTGAATGAGTAGTCTTCTTCTACTCACCCAACTGCTGCTTTGTTCACATATGCTGCGCTGTTGCCCCCTGCGCGGTGGCGGGAGTACTGCATCTATGCACAGACCTAGTTTGAATGGTTTCATCAAGCTTACTTGGGTGATGTTTGGCGGGTTGGATGTGGCCCGCGGGCCCCTAGTTGTTGCAGTAGTGGAAGTAGGTAAGGTAGACCCTCACTTATCATGATGCAAAATTAAAAAAACATAAAATAAATAGATATTTATGTGTGCTCATTGAACTGTGTTGTAATTGTGTTTTATGTATGATTGCAAAAGGTAGCTACACTATGATGATTTTATTACACATTTCGAACCCTTTTTTTGAGTAGATAATACGTATTGGATATGCTTTAAATACATTTTGTGTACATTTTTCTCCACAGTCACTTTTATAAGTTTAAACCGTTTTTGAGTCTGTCTGCAAAATGTTTGATTGTGGAGGCGTTCCCGAATTGTAAATCCCCACCCTCTGTTTAAATATATATCTTGAAGTGGTAACCACTATATATATGTTTTACAACACAGTCAAAAATAAACTTCATAAACAGTATATAAATTCACCCGGTCACAAAATTAGGTACACTCGCTGATCGATTCAGACAAAAAAGCTGCTTCTAGTAGCATTTATGTTGCATGTTGGTGTTATTATGCACATGCCAAGTTTAGATTAAGATAATACCGTTGTGTGTTTCCTCATGTCCTTAGAGCTTGACCTAATTTGCTCAAAAAGGATCGTTATGTCTTCTTATTCATATACTTTTCAAATGTTCTGGTAATCAGACAATATTGTGGGTATATTAGATGGAATTTTTACCTGACATGTTTCGACTGTCATCTGCAGTCTTCTTCAAAAGTGTCACCTGACCACTGTGTTGTGTTACCTATCATCTGTTCTTATAGGCGTGGCCAACCACGCAGACCTGTGAAGTCTACATGGTTGGCTCCACAACCCCCCGCCGCTTGATGGTTAATGGAGGAGACTGCAGATGACAGTCGAAACATGTCAGGTAAAAATTATATCAAATATACTAAAATATTGTCTGATTATAAGAACATTTGAAAAGCTTGTCCTAATGTCTAAATAAGAGCTTCCACTTTGCGGTGACATCACAACATAGCAAACCCTGTGAACATAGGCAATCTAAAACTGCATGCAAGTTTATGCCCAAATGTATGCATTTGTCTTTTTAGCCTTGTTTAACATGAGTACCAGGGCCTAATTTACTAAGATCTAAATATCACGTTAAACAGCGAGTGCAAACAATGAAATAGTCTATACTACCATTATGTAAGATTCCAGAAAACACAGTGTAGTAGCAAAATTGTTTGCAAACATGTATGTCAATCTGTGCGGGTGTAATCCAATTTGCGTGCGTGTGTACTAATTTGTGTGTCTGTATATCAATCCACGTTTGTGTGTTTTAAATCCGCATACCTGTGTTCTGAGTTGTCTGTCTGTCCCTAATCAGAAAGAACCCTCAATAGGATGTCTACTTACATGTGACTTTTGCGACACCTCTGCCGTGTAAGGTTTGAGTGTGTGCATCCAGATTTGTGAGCGTGTAGTACAACTTGTGCGCGCGCATTCAGAAGTGCATGCGTGTAATACAATATGCGTGTGTGTGTTTGTATGATCTGCAAGAATCAGGAACCCTCTATTGGCTATCTTTTTTAACACATTTGACACTTCTGCCATGTATGTTTTGAGTGAGCGCATCGAGATTTGTGAGCGTGTAAAACAACTTGCGTTTAATATATTCTGCGTGTGCGTATCTGAGGTGTGCCTACATTTAACAAACCACGGAAAACACCTCGCAATTTAAACTAATCAGAAACAACGTACAGCTGAGGGGCAGGGGCGGATTAAGAAATTTTGGCCCCCTGGGCCTGACATGGTCTTGGCCCCTCAACCCCCCGCGCGTGTGGGCGCACACACACGCACGCACTATGCAAGAAATACTGTATACTGTGAACAGACATGCACACTGTACTGTACAGAAGAGTGCACATACTGCACACACACTATTAGGTATACCACACAGACACTGACAAGCACAGGTTTCACACAGACACAGGGGGAGGGGATAAATGGCCTAAAAATAAACATTTTTGAAGATGATTACGCCCACTTCAGTGATGGTGCATTGGGTCATTTGAGAGATATTATGTATTGGAAGTTGGTAGCTATCATGAAATAAACCCCCCAACCCACCCAAAAAACTAAATCGGACATGATTTTTGCCCCCTTTTCCTCCCTTCTATCATTAAAAATAAAATAATATCTTAGGAAAACACATTGGCATAACGGCAGCTGTGCAGCAAATTGAGGCTCAAAGTCTGTATCTATTTGTGGTTAAGCTTGAGGAGAAGGAGAAAGGTAAAATGATAACATGCATCGGAGAGCACCACAAAGAAAGGTGTAGGCCAGTTCATGGTACAAGGGCTGCATGCAGGTCAAGATAGCCCATTTCCAAGAATGCTATAGTGGCTGGACAGGCACTGGACATGTCCTGAACTCAGTGTCAGACGTGGCTGCCGAATACTTGGATGAAGTGAAGCAGCTGACAGATCTCATGCTGCCCCATCTGAAGACTGTCCTGGCCAGGCAGAGGATGGATGAGGAGACCTTCCCAATGGACCCTGTCAGTGAACAGGCTAGTAACATTGATGGCACCCCTGTGCACAACATTGGGATGGAGAGACAATGTGGCAAGGTGGACTACAAACTGAAGAAGTTGGGCACACTGAACGCAGTCAATAGGTCAATAATTTTACAGAAGAGCCAGGAGCTTCAGAGGTTTCAAGGCAGCAGCACAAGCAAAAAGGGAGGTTGAACTCAACTGGAGTAAATTCATGAAGGCAAAATTCGAGAGTAGGGCAGATGAGAAACAAGAGATGGCTCAAAGAAAGGAGAGTACGAGACTAGACATGCTGGACACACTGAAATCTTTTGATGGCCCCTTCACGATAGTGGGGAAGTTGAAAAGTTCCTTGTGGATGAAAGTCTGCACAAGAATGCAAAGCTGCAGAGAATGAAGCTTGAGGTTCAGTTTGCCAGAGAAAGCACCAAGCTTCTGCCTAAAGTCAATCCTATCTTCACAATCCAGGTGACACTTCCCAGAAATGGCAAAAGTGCAATTCTCCAAGTCATAATGGATACTTAGAATTTTATGGTGGTGGTAAGTATTCATGAAAACAGGTAGCCTAACATTAGTGAATGGGTGAATTCTGGAAATAACCTAAAAATCTTACACAGTGCACCTTTAAGCAAGGGGTTTCTTTCGTGCTTTCAATTTTGCAAAATCATCCACCACATCATTGAAGTCCAACTCTCTTGTCAGCTCACTCTCAATTGCCATTAGAGATAACGCATTTAATCTTTTCTGAGTCATTCTTGTGCGCAGCTCATTTTTTACTCTTGACAAAAGAGAGAATGAGCGTTCTCCCTCACAGTTACTGACCGGTAGAGTGAGAAAAATCTGTAGCGCAATGTATGTATTAGGAAACGTAGGCTGTAGTCCAAAATGTATTATTGTTTTGAGCAGTCCTGAAGGGGTCCTCTCCTCATCAGTGTTGTTGAGCTGTATAAAAGATTTGAACTGTATAAGCTCCTGTCCAAGACTTTCATTGAGGTCAGATGGGTATGATTCAGTGAGAATCTTGGCCTTGTGAAGGACTGAAGCATTGGACTCTGTATCCAAAGAGAAAAGGACACTGAACAAATTGTTCAGATGTTTGTAGGCCTCCAGACGGTGATTAAGGCTTGAACTCAGTTGATCAATAGAGGCAATAAATGTCTCTATTTGAAACAGTTGCCTTCCCTCAAGCACAACATCTGGGGATGCTGATTCATCAGCAAACTTTTTACGTTTCCTCGTCCGTTCAGCCCTGTAAGATGGGGTGCCACCCAACATGTTTAAGGCTTTCTGCTCAAAATGATCAAATAGATCTCTTTGGGAGAGAACAAAGGTGCGCAGAGATTCCAGCAATCTAACTGCTGTACCAAGGTCCATGTCTGCTTTTTGAAGTTGCAGACTTGTGGCCTGAAATCTGGACAGAACAGTGTCCCAAAAGCCTGCCATGAAGGCCATCTCAAGTGAATCCAGCTTCCGCACTAGACTGTCAGCTTCAGTTCGTGTGTCTCGTTTCTCTGTGTCATCAGTGGAAATAACCTGTAGTGCTGCTTTTATTTTACTGTAGTTCTGCCACAGTGCTTTGGTAGATTCTGCACGGCAACTCCAACGCGTGTTGGATAAAGCTTTAAGTGTGAGATCTATGTTGGAATTGCCAAATACCCTGTCCCATCGGTGTGTGGATGCAGTTGTGAAGTTGTAAATAGACTGAATCAAGTCAAAATACTTAGAGACTTCATTTCCACATCTGTCAATGCTGTTGACTCCCACCAAATTCAAAGAGTGAGCTGCACATGGAATATAGTGTATTAATGGGTTGCTTTTCTTTAAGTGAGCCTGCAACCCATTATACCTCCCTGACATGTTGCTGGCATTATCATAAGCCTGCCCCCTGCAATTTGACAGCTCTAACCCTAGATTTTCCAACACAGACATGACACAGTTAGCCAAACTTTCACCTGTATGGCTAGTAATGGGCTCAAAACCCACAAAGCGTTCAACAACACTGCCCTCTTTGCTAACAAAACGGAATATGAATGTCAATTGGTCCACATGAGATAAATCTGGGGTTGAATCCACAATGATAGAGTAGTATTTGCTTGCTTGCAGTTCATCTGCTATAGCCTGTTTGGTTTTTGCACCCATCAATTCAATGAATTCCTCACAAATGGTGGAGGACAGATATGAGGTATTACCTCGACCCATCTGCCCAAACTTTCTGATGTGATCCTTTAGAAAGGGATCAAATTCAGCCAGGACCTCCAGAATACCAAGGTAGTTCCCATTGAGAGGAGACCCTAACGATTCATTTTTACCCCTAAATGCAAGGCCCCTTTCTGCAAGGAATTTAATGACTGCAACAACTCTTTGTAACACCTGCCTCCAATAGCTGCTCTCTGCCTGAAACTGTTTGAACAGGTCTGCATCAACTGTGGCACCTTTGGCGCGGTTCAAGACTGCTTGCATGCAGGTTATGTGCTCAGCACTTCGCTCATGTTCACCAAATCTTTCTGAGTGTTTCCAATCACAATAGCCTGTCACAAAAGAATGCGTTTTTGGGGAAAACAGTTTGCATGCAAAGCAGTAAACATTACCAGTAGAGGGAGAGTACATCAGCCACTCTCTTTGTACTCGTTGTCCATTGGGCAAGTGTGAAGTAAAATGTTCATTGTTTAGGCATCGGGTTTTGCCTCCTAGCCCACTGTTCCTCACAGAAGCTGGATAATGGCTGTGACGGTTGTGAAATGATTTTGCACCTCTTTGAATAAGAACTTCCTTCATTGACTCAGTGAGGGTCTCAGCCCATTTAGCGGGATCACTAGGTAGAGTTGTCACTGTAGATGGTGTTGAAGAAAGATTCAGCTCATTTTCTATGCTGTCCAGAGGTGCAGTGACCTCACATTCATCCGAGCAACTGGCTACTGCTGAATTGGTTGAATCATAAGCATCAGAAGCATTTGGTTCAGTGTCTACACTTGTAGTGGTCTCAGGATCTTGGGAGCTACATGCTAGCTCAGGTGCATTGCTAACCTTAGCTGAATTTGCAGTAGCATTTATAGAATTGCTTTCAGCAGATGTCTTTGTACTGAAGAAGCTGGAGATATTTGGAACACTCTCAAGTAAAACTGATTCCTTTTTTTTCTTTTCTTGCTGAATTTTTTTTCTAGCTCCTCCACTTAAACGTTTATGATCCATATTTCCCTTCTTTCTTTGCACATTGGCTCTTTGCCTATCACAACAGATAAACCAACTATGTGTGTGTGTGTGTGTGTGTGTGTGTGTGTGTGTGTGTGTGTGTGTGTGTGTGTGTGTGTGTGTGTGAGTTTGTTTGTGTGTTTATGATCGGTGCTGCTTCCTTCAAGTGTGTGAGGTGATTTAGAAAACTAGCAACCCAGCATCAACACTCCAAAGCAGAGAATAACAGCTTACTAGCATAGACAATTGAGAGCAGAGAATCAACTGATTCGTCTGATAGACAGCAGGAGAGCAGAGTGGTCAGTGATGATCGAATCAAGAAAATGTCTAAATGGCAAGGGAACAGACTGATTTGTACTGAGGAGAAAGAGAGAGAGAGCCAATTACAGTGAAATATATTCCAAAAGAGCCAAGTGACTAGCTGAAGGCAGGGACAAATGCCTTGGAGTGACCAACAAGAGTGCAAAGTACCAAATGGCAAAATGTGGAAAGACCAACAGGCAGATCTGCTTTTACCTCTTATCTTCACAACCAAAAAGTTGCTAAATGATGTTTTCAGTCGCTAGCCAGGTATGGCCAAAAGACGCGAAATCTAGCGGCAAAGTCGGTCAATCACACTGACAGTGAAACAAATATTTTGAAAAGATAATAATTGTACACCTTTGTGCACTTTAGTCTTCTATCTAAATATTTTCACAAAGGACACCAAGGCAGCTTGCTAGCTATGATGGGAGCAACAATGTCTGATAGACAGCAGGAGAGCAGAGTGGTCAGTGATGATCCAATCAAGAAAATGTCTAAATGGCAAGGGAACAGACTGATTTGTACTGAGGAGAAAGAGAGAGCCAAGTACAGTTAAATATATTCCAGAGCCAAGTGACTAACTGAAGGCAAAGACAACAGCCAGATACCTTAGCAGAGACCAACAAGAATTCAAAGTACCTAATAGCAAGATGGCGAGACCAACACAATAAATTGTATTAGGATTTAATTTATTAACGTTAATCTTAACAGCCAAAAAGTTGCTGAATAATGTTTGTAGTCGCTAGCCAGGTATGCCCAAAACAAGAGTCGCTAAACCTAGCAGCAAAGTTGCTTAATTGCAACACACTCTAGGATTCAGGGGAATTAAGGATAATAAAGATATTAATTGTACAACTTTTTGTACTTTTTTTCTAGTTTTTTGAGTCGCCAGCCATGTATGGCCAAAAGTCGCTAATTGAATGCCAACGTTGCTTAATCGCCAACACACTGGGACTCACTGAAGGACTGACTGAATAAAAAAGATAATTAAGATAATTGTGTACTTTTCTCTTCTGATATTTTCTCTAAGGACCCCAAGCTATCTGCAAGCAGCAATAATGTCTGACAGACAGGAGAGCAGAGTGGTCAGTGATGAATGGCAAGGGAACAGGCTGATTTGTACTGAGGAGAAAGAGAGAGAGAGAGCCAATTACAGTGAAATATATTCCAAAAGAGCCAAGTGACTAGCTGAAGGCAGGGACAAATGCCTTGGAGTGACCAAGAAGAGTGCAAAGTACCAAATGGCAAAATGTGGGAAGACCAACAGGAAGATCTGCTTTTACCACTTATCTTCACAACCAAAAAGTCGCTAAATGATGTTTTTAGTCGCTAGCCAGGTATGGCCAAAAGACGCGAAATCTAGCGGCAAAGTCGGTCAATCACACAGTGAAACAAATAATTTTAAAAAGATAGTAATCGTACAATGTCTTGTACTTTTGTCTTCTTTCTTAATATTTCTCAAAGGACACCAAAATGTCGCTATCTGCAGGCAGCTTGCTAGCTATGATGGCAGCAACAATGTACCTTAGAGTGACTGACCAACAAGAGCTCAAAGTACCTAATGGCAAAATGTGGAGAGACAGACACAATAAATTGCATTAAGATGAAGAGAACTGTTGCTATTATTAATCTTAACATCAACCAGAAAGTCGCTAAATGTCACCAGCCAGGTATGGCCAAAAGTCGCTTAATTGGCCACACACAGTAACAGAGAAACTAACAAAAAAAAGATCATAAAGATAATAGTTGTACAACTGTGTGTACTTTTGTCTTCTTTCTAAATATTTTCCCAAAGGACACCAAAATGTTGCTATCTGCAGGCGGGAGCGTGCCTATGTTCCCCGGGTCCTATGTTCCCCGGGTCCTATGTTCCCCGGTTGTTCCTGGGTCTTTGTATGCGACCGGGGAACTTAGGACCCTTTTTCTAAAAAAGGGTCCTATGTTCCCTGCATTGTATCTGGCGAAATTGCGAAATTGTGCCCTGACCAAAACCATCCCTAAACCTAACCTGTCACAGGGCGTTGTGGAGCACTTTTTTTTGGCGAAATTGTGCCCTGACCAAAACTATCCCTAAACCTAACCTGTCACAGGGCGTTGTGGAGCACTTTTTTGGCGAAATTGTGCCCTGACCAAAACCATCCCTAAACCTAACCTGTCACAGGGCGTGCGGCAGCAGATAGAGCAACTCAAACGCGAACTTCCTTCCTTCGACAACTTAAACGCGTCTCTGTCATGCGTGTCTGCGTGCGTCTTACTTAGTCGCGCATTGGAAGCAGCGGGGAACATAGAACCCTTTTCTGGAAAAAGTGTTGTACGTTCCCCGCAGCGGGGAACATAGAACCCTTTTTTTTAAAAAGGGTCCTTAGTTCCCCGGTAGAGGGGAACATAGGACCCGGGTAACATAGGGACGGGGAACATAGGGATGACCCGCTGCAGGCAGCTTGCTAGCTATGATGGCAGCAACGATGTCTGCCAGACAGGAGAGAGTGGTCAGTGACGATCGAATCGAGAAAATGACAAAATGGGTCAAAGACCAAAAAGTTATTAACTGACAGCAGTGACAAATGTCAGACTGTAAACTTTCTCGAAAGAAAAGGACAAAATGGGAAGATGCTGATAATAACAGCAAAATGGAAAATATAAGAATTTCCAAGTAATGCTCAACTCAAGTGTGTGTGTGTGTGCGCGCGTTAAACTTCTTGTTGAATGATTTCAAATTATCTCTGAGTCTGAACTGAGGGAAAGGAAACCAAATTTTGAGCAGTCTCTCACGAGTTCAAAATACCAAATGAGGAGATTCTAAAAGAACAGACCGGTTTATGAAAGACTTGATGGGGGAGGGGCACAGCTAAGAATACTTGAGTGAGATTCTGTGATCCAAATTCGAGATAGAGCTTTTTGATAATGATAATTTGTCAGAGTAAGGTTGTGTAATCAAAATTTGAGAATGAGCTTTGTCAATCAATCAAGAATATTTGCATTAAGTTCTGTGATCAAAATTCAGAAACAACCTTTAATAATTGATAAAGAATATGTGAGTGAGGTTGTGTGATCCATCCAATTTGAGAATTAGCTTTGATAATAATGATTGAGAGCCTCTGGCCCTCTGTGGATCATGGCCGCGGGGCCAATTTTGCCTGGCCCCTTGGGGCCTCTGTGGGTCGTGGCCGCGGGGCCAAGTTGGCCTGGCCCCTTGGGGCCTCTGACCCTCTATGGATCGGGGCCAAGTTGGCCTGACCCCTCGGGGCCTCTGGCCCTCTATGGATCATGGCCGCGAGGCCAAGTTGGCCTGACCCCTTAGGACCTCAGGCCCTCTGTGGGTCGCGGCCGCGGGGCCAAGTTGACCTGGCCCCTTGGGGCCTCTTACCCTCTATGGATCGTGGCCGCGGGGCCAAGTTGACCTGGCCCCTTGGGGCCTCTGGCCTTCTGTGGCTCGCGGCCGCGGGGCCAAGTTGGCCTGGCCCTTTGGGGCCTCTGGCCTTCTGTGGGTCGTGGCCGCGGGGCCAAGTTGGCCTGGCCCCTTGGGGCCTCTGACCGTCTATGGATCGTGGCCGCGGGGCCAAGTTGACCTGGCTCCCTGGGGCCTCTGACCCTCTATGGATCGTGGCCGCGGGGCCAAGTTGGCCTGGCCCCTTGGGGCCTCTGACCGTCTATGGATCATGGCCGCGGGGCCATGTTGGCCTGGCCACTTGGGGCCTCTGGCCCTCTGTGGGTCGCGGCCGCGGGGCCAAGTTGACCTGGCCCCTTGGGGCCTCTTACCCTCTATGGATCATGGCCGCGGGGCCAAGTTGGCCTGGCCCCTTGGGGCTTAAGATTATTATTTTTGCAAAAGTAGTTTTGCTTGGGTCGCGGCCGCGGGGCCAAGTTGGCCTGGCCCCTTGGGGCCTCTGGCCCCCTGGGCCTGGGCCCGGTAGGCCCGGTCATTAATCCACCTATGCTGAGGGGTGTGAAAGAGCGACGCCAAGACCCGCCTTACGTTGTTTCTGTTTGGTTTAAATTGCGTAGTGTCTTCTGTGGTTGGTTAAATGTAGGCACAGTTGATTGATGGCTTGGTCTGGGATTAGCTTTGCTAAACAGATCCAGCAATTTAAACGTGTAAAAAGAGTTGTCGGTCTAACTCCCCCTTGCCTTTCCTTATACTTACCACTAGTTGGCGCCTTGCAGACACAGATCATGTTGTTCTGCGTTGAAGACAACAACGATGCACCACCCTCGAACACTTGCTCAGAGATGCCAAGCTTCATGCTTTGAGCTTGACAGTCATGCAATAGTCATGCAATTTAACCCTTTTTCACACGTCACGCCACACTTGACATTTCTCACACTTGTATTCCCCATTCACTACTATATATATTTTTTCATATTAATACACTTTGGTTTTTGCAGCTTGCCGTAGTTCGAGTAACACTGATTGATTGATCGATCAAAATGACCAATCCCAGACTAATCCACGGTGCCTACATTTAACCAACCACAGAAGAGACTGCACAATTTAAACAGGGACAGATTTAAAACACACGTACGCAGATCTGAATACACACACTCGGATTGATATACAGACACACAAATTAGTACACACGCACCCAAATTGGATTACACGCTCACAGATTGAGATAATTAATAATAAATAATTTTGCTACAATAATACTACCATATACTATTAGTGGGCGTGTTGCGAGAGATCTACTAAGACTCTGTGTGCAATTGAAAAGTGGTGCACACTGCCTTATTCAAATGAGGATGTTGGTGTAATATACGGGACATCACCGTGGAGACACTCAGTTACTGCACATTCATTTTATCATCCTCTATCTTTTGGCATTTTGCAATGTTTTCAAACAAGCAAGAGACATTTACCAAATTGTATGGGCATTTTAGAAGCAGTCAAGCGGTGCATCTTCATTGACACCATTTTTCTTTTTTTACCGCTGAAGGTACATGGTAGGGAGGCTGCACTACTCTGCTCATGACGTACATTTTTATCATATAGGATATATGTTAGTAATATACATGTGTATTCGATGTGAAAAAACAAACGTTCTATAAAAAAAATAATAATAATACCAAAACAAATACATTTAATTAGTTTTAATCAGTTTCTTAAGTCGTCCAGCAGCTATGAAAGCATGAAATAATGTTTCTGAATAGACAATGGGTCTAAATTTTTTTTTATTTCTGACTGTCCAAATATGGTAAAACGTACACCTAGGACAGAAGATTCTCTGTCCATCATATGGACAGCGCGAGTACTCCTCTCTTGGAGTCGTGTGTGGAACTGTGTCAGTTTGCACATCCTTTTCAAACGTGCTAAGTAAAATGCAAAATAGTGCTCCCCAAACGGTGATGAGTGTTGATAAATCACAAGGTGTGTGCTATATATTTGCATTTTCTCCTCCCAGTATTGTGGTCATTTTGATGATCAGCTTATATTCTGCATATTAATGAACACAGAGACACAAAATGGATTGCACGCTTTATTTATTAATAGACGCAATTCACTTTGAACACGTTTAGTAGATCAGCTTTGGGTGTGCTATCAAGTTTTCACATGTTTTTAACCTTTTGTAAATCAGGCCCTTTAAGTACGTAGGCTGAAACCAGAGAAGGAAGTGGTGACTATTTTTTTTCTGATTTAGGGCCTATTGAATGTTTGCATGTATTCAAACACATGCAAACTTGAATACACAAATCTTCAGCTAGGTGGCCTGTAGGTGTTGGTGCTAGCAACTCATAAAGTGGTTTGTACAAATAAATATTATCAGGTTCTCAATTGTATTTCTCTTTTGGACTTATCAGGTCGGTAGTGCATTCTTCACACATTCTTCACTCACGCTTAAAGTGACGGGTAAAGCAATATTACGGTGGTACATACTGTAAGTTATGCAACAGTTATAAAATGATAAAAATATACTGCTAAATAGACAATATGTCTACAAACCCTGTTTCCATATGAGTTGGGAAATTGTGTTAGATGTAAATATAAACAGAATACAATGATTTGCAAATCCTTTTCAACCCATATTCAATTGAATGCACTACAAAGACAAGATATTTGATGTTCAAACTAATAAACTTCTTTTTTTTTTTGCAAATAATAATTAACTTAGAATTTCATGGCTACAACACATGCCAAAGTAGTTGGGAAAGGGCATGTTCACCACTGTGTTACATTAACTTTTCTTTTAACAACACTCAATAAACGATTGGGAACTGAGGAAACTAATTGTTGAAGCTTTGAAAGTGGAATTCTTTCCCAGTCTTGTTTTATGTAGAGCTTCAGTCGTTCAACAGTCCGGGGTCTCCACTGTTGTATTTTACGCTTCAAAATGCGCCACACATTTTCGATGGGAGACAGGTCTGGACTGCAGAGGGGCCAGAAAAGTACCCACAAAGCCACGCTGTTGTAACACGTGCTGAATGTGGCTTGGCATTGTCTTGCTGAAATAAGCAGGGGCGTCCATGAAAAAGACGGCGCTTAGATGGCAGCATATGTTGTTCCAAAACCTGCATGTACCTTTCAGCATTAATGGTGTCTTCACAGATGTGTAAGTTACCCATGCCTTGGGCACTAATGCACCCCCATACCATCACAGATGCTGGCTTTTTTATTTTTTTCTGTCTTGCCTCTTGGTGAGGGTGGTCGCATTTTTCCCTGCTCCTCCTCCTTCCCGCTTGCTTTCTTGTGTCCTGTCTTTGTCTGAACTTTTTGAAGCCTCTTTTCTTGAGCTGTCCTCAAATCTAAACATCAAAATGAATTTGATCAACTGGACTCTCGACGCAATTGACACAGTCTTTTCGACAAGGAAAAGAGGTTCGGGGGAGCCTGGCTGCCCTGATGGAACCATTGCTGCGGGGTACGTGAGAGATTCCTGGAATACTTGGAGAATCATGTGCCTCTCAGTCCTGTCCATCGAGGACGTGGAAGACATCTACCTATTTGGAGCTGTGATCGCAGGGCATTTGCTGATTGGGCTGGGCATTGCTCTGGTGTATCGTCAAATTCGGAAGACGATGGTAGCCACTCAAGGGGCCAACAGGCTGTTCAACGCAATGGAAGGATTGGGTCGTGCTGTGGGATCACAGACTGGAGCGATTGCTGATTTGAATCGCAAAATGGATTCCATCTTGATGAAGTTAGAGAAAGAATAAATTGGAATTGTCAGAGCCAGCATACAGAGCAGGAATGTCATTGTTTTGACTGCTCGAAGAAAAAACAACATCTTAATCTACGATTTGACTCCCTCGAATGGCCTTGAGGAACAGGCTGTTTGAAAACACTCCCCTGAGGACTCCTCAAAGATGGACGCTTTTGACCTTCCCTTTTTTTCAAAAGCACCTGGGTCGGACTCTTGAACTCTTGAACTCTTGGGGCCGGCCTCGGCCCATAAAGACAATTCCAACATCTCACCCAAGTTAATTGGGCATACATGCACGCACACACTCCTCCCCAAATCAACGCCTTCACCACTGCTTAATTCCTCCGGGGTTGTGGGGGCTGAGTAGCGCTCAACAGCAGCTGCCGGCCTCCAAGGTCCTGTTGGATGACTCTGTTGCGAGTTGTTGTGATTAAATGTACCATGTTTATGTGTGCCATGCTATGTGAGGTTTTTTCCTCGGACTCAGTCTGGACCATTCCTGAGGGTCCAGCCTCAGACTGATATTTTTTTTACTCTTCCCCCCTTTCCCAATGTCACCTTTTTCCCACCTTTTTAAGGAGCGCCCTAAGTGGCTGATCCGTTGGCGGTCCCGTCTTGTCTCCCTGTAACGTATGTCTGCTCTTAGCGGGATTGTGCCGAAAATGTAATTTCAGTTCTTATGTGTCTTGTACATGTTAAGAATGGACAAATAAAGCTGCTCCGCTCTGCTCTGCTCTTTTGAACTTTGCGTCGAAAACAGTCTGGATGCTTCGCTTCCCCTTTGGTCCGGATGACACGATGTCGAATATTTCCAAAAACAATATGAAATGTGGGTTTGTCAGACCACATAACACTTTTCTACTTTGCATCAGTCCATCTTTGATGATCTCGGGCCCAGAGAAGTCGGCGGCGTTTCTGGATGTTGTTGATAAATGTCTTTCGCTTTGCATAGTAGAGCTTTAACTTGCACTTACAGATGTAGCGACAAACTGTATTTAGTGACAGTCGTTTTCTGAAGTGTTCCTGAGCCCATGTGGTGATATCCTTTAGAGATTGATGTCGGTTTTTGATACTGTGCCGTCTGAGGGATCGAAAGTCACGGTCATTCAATTTTGGTTTCCGGCCATGCCGCTTACGTGGAGTGATTTCTCCAGATTCTCTGAACCTTTTGATGATAATATGGACCGTAGATGTTGAAATTCCTAAATTTCTTGCAATTGCATTTGAGAAACATAGTTCTTAAACTGGTTGACTCTTTGCTCACGCAGTTGTGGACAAAGGGGTGTACCTCGCCCCATCCTTTCTTGTGAAAGACTGAGCATTTTTTGGGAAGCTGTTTTTATACCCAATCATGGCACCCACCTGTTCCCAATTAGCCTGCACACCTGTGGGATGTTTCAAATAAGTGTTTGATGAACATTCCTCAACTTTATCAGTATTTATTGCCACCTTTCCCAACTTCTTTGGCACGTGTTGCTTGCATCAAATTCTAAAGTTAATTATTATTTGCAAAAATAAAAAATGTTTATCAGTTTGAACATCAAATATGTTGTCTTTGTAGCATATTCAACTGAATATGGGTTGAAAATGATTTGCAAATCATTGTATTCTGTTTATATTTACATCTAACACAATTTCCCAACTCCTATGGAAACAGGGTTTGTAATATTTGTATTATTTATAGTCCAAATATGTTGACACACACACACACACGTAGGACGAAGGTTTCTCTGTCCATCATCTTTCTTTGCAGCGCGATCACCTCCTTTCTGTTATGTGTGTGATCAACACAGGACCCACTGATTGTCACATGGAACAGAAAACAGTGAGCTACCTGAGATGACTTCAGCGGACTAAGTCCTACAATTGAAGTGAATAGCATTTATATAGCGCTTTTTTCTCTAAAAACTCAATGTGTTTTACATAGCGAAACCCATTACCTACAGTTTTGCTACATTTAAACCACTGTGAGTGGCACTAGAAGCAAGGTTTCAGGGCAAATCACTCTACGGAGACAGCCCTCGCAAAAATGACTAATGATCTATTGCTGACGATGGATTCTGATGCTTCATCTATGTTGCTGCTTCTTGATCTTAGCGCCGCTTTCGATACTGTTGATCATAATATTTTATTAGAGCGTATCAAAACGCGTATTGGGATGTCAGACTTAGCCTTGTCTTGGTTTAACTCTTATCTTACTGACAGGATGCAGTGTGTCTCCCATAACAATGTGACCTCGGACTATGTTAAGGTAACGTGCGGAGTTCCCCAGGGTTCAGTTCTTGGCCCTGCACTCTTTAGTATTTACATGCTGCCGCTAGGTGACATCATACGCAAATACGGTGTTAGCTTTCACTGTTATGCTGATGACACCCAACTCTACATGCCCCTAAAGCTGACCAACACGCCGGATTGTAGTCAGCTGGAGGCGTGTCTTAATGAAATTAAACAATGGATGTCCGCTAACTTTTTGCAACTCAACGCTAAGAAAACGGAAATGCTGATTATCGGTCCTGCTCAACACCAACATCTATTTAATAATACCACCTTAACATTTGACAACCAAACAATTAAACAAGGCGACTCGGTAAAGAATCTGGGTATTATCTTCGACCCAACTCTCTCGTTTGAGTCACACATTAAGAGTGTTACTAAAACGGCCTTCTTTCATCTCCGTAATATCGCTAAAATTCGTTCCATTTTGTCCACAAGCGATGCTGAGATCATTATCCATGCGTTCGTTACATCTCGTCTCGATTACTGTAACGTATTATTTTCGGGCCTCCCTATGTCTAGCATTAAAAGATTACAGATGGTACAAAATGCGGCTGCTAGACTTTTGACAAAAACAAGAAAGTTTGATCATATTACGCCTATACTGGCTCACTTGCACTGGCTTCCTGTGCACCTAAGATGTGACTTTAAGGTTTTACTACTTACGTATAAAATACTACACGGTCAAGCTCCTGCCTATCTTGACAATTGTATTGTACCATATGTCCCGGCAAGAAATCTGCGTTCAAAGAACTCCGGCTTATTAGTGATTCCCAGAGCCCAAAAAAAGTCTGCGGGCTATAGAGCGTTTTCTATTCGGGCTCCAATACTATGGAATGCCCTCCCGGTAAAAGTTAGAGATGCTACCTCAGTAGAAGCATTTAAGTCTCATCTTAAAACTCATTTGTACACTCTAGCCTTTAAATAGACTCCCTTTTTAGACCAGTTGATCTGCCGTTTCTTTTCTTTTCTTTTCTACTCTGCTCCGGGGTGGACCGCTAGCCTGTCCATCAGATGGGGACATCTCTACGCTGCTGACCCGTCTCCACTCGGGATGGTTCCCGCTGGCCCCACCATGGACTGGACTTTCGCTGATGTGTTGGACTTTCACAATATTATGTCAGACCCACTCGACACCGAGGATGTCGTTGTGGCTTGTACAGCCCTTTGAGACACTAGTGATTTAGGGCTATATAAATAAACATTGATTGATTGATTGATTGATAAAGTGTCTTTCCCAAGGACACAACAGACTGCTACTGCAATGGAGTTGCCACCACTACTCCACTTTTTACCACTATTTTATATTTTTCAGCAGTCGGGCAATGTTGGCAGAAGAGAAATTACAGATTACCGTACCAGGAGCTTTAAATTAGCGTATTCTGTGAAAAATTATGATACATCCCCAGTTTGACATTGCTCAGGACCATCTACTACAGTAAAACATTACCACAGGGCATGTGTAGTGAATCCTAAAATGCAGTTTTACTATTGGATGAACTAACAGCCAGTTGGGAAAAAAGTTGTTACCGGCAGTGGGGTGCTGGAGCCTATCCCAGCTGCACCCGAGCAAAAGGTGGGGTACACCCTGGACAAGTCGCCACCTCATCGCAGGGCCAACACAGATAGACAGACAACATTCACACTCACATTCACACACTAGGGCCAATTTAGTGTTGCCAATCAACATATTTCCAGGTGCATGTCTTTGGAGGTAGGAGGAAGTCAGAGTACCGTAGAAAACACACAGTCACGGGGAGAACTTGCAAACTTCACACAGGAATCGAATCCATGACCTTCTCGCTGTAGACCAGCGCTAACCATTGCCCCACCGTGCTGCCCGGGCATGGTTTACTAAGATCCAAATACCAAACGCTTAACACCGTGTGCAAACTATAACATTGTGTGTACTATTAATGGGAGTGTTGCGTGTGATCTACAAAGACTGTGTAAAATTGATAACTGGTGCAGGCCGCCCAATTAAAATTAAATTATAGCGTGTACGGTTGTGGCCATGGTAACACTCATTTCCCTGCATATTTGTTTTTCTACTCTGAGTACTCTCCAACCCATAGACACTATTGTTGAACCAGAAGCACACATTTATAATCTGTAACACATTTTTTCCAATATAGAGTTGCAATCAAGATAACATCCATCCATCCATCCATCCATCCATCTTCTTCCGCTTATCCGAGGTCGGGTCGCGGGGGAAGCAGCCTAAGCAGGGAAGCCCAGACTTTCCTCTCCCCAGCCACTCCGTCCAGCTCTTCCCGGGGGATCCCGAGGCGTTCCCAGGCTAGCCGGGAGACATAGTCTTCCCAACGTGTCCTGGGTCTTCCCTGTGGCCTCCTACCGGTCAGATGTGCCCTAAACACCTCCCTAGGGAGGCGTTCGGGTGGCATCCTGACCAGATGCCCGAACCACCTCATCTGGCTCCTCTCGATGTGGAGGAGCAGCGGCTTTACTTTGAGCTCCCCCCGGATGGCAGAGCTTCTCACCCTATCTCTAAGGGAGACCCCCGCCACCCGGCGGAGGAAACTCATTTCGGCCGCCTGTACCCGTGATCTTGTCCTTTCGGTCATAACCCAAAGCTCATGACCATAGGTGAGGATGGGAACGTAGATCGACCGGTAAATTGAGAGCTTTGCCTCTAGGCTCAGCTCCCTCTTCACCACAACGGATCGATACAGCGTCCGCATTACTGAAGACGCTGCACTGATCCGCCTGTCGATCTCACGATCCACTCTTCCCCCACTCGTGAACAAGACTCCTAGGTACTTGAACTCCTCCACTTGGGGCAGAGTCTCCTCCCCAACCCGGAGATGGCAATCCACCCTTTTCCGGGCGAGAACCATGGACTCGGACTTGGAGGTGCTGATTCTCATCCCAGTCGCTTCACACTCGGCTGCGAACCGATCCAGCGAGAGCTGAAGATCCTGGCCGGATGAAGCCATCAGGACCACATCATCCGCAAAAAGCAGAGACCTAATCCTGCAGCCACCAAACCGGATCCCCTCAACGCCTTGACTGCGCCTAGAAATTCTGTCCATAAAAGTTATGAACAGAATCGGTGACGAAGGGCACCCTTGGCGGAGTCCAACCCTCACTGGAAACGTGTCCGACTTACTGCCGGCAATGCGGACCAAGCTCTGACACTGATCATACAGGGAGCGGACCGCCACAATCAGACAGTCCGATACCCCATACTCTCTGAGCACTCCCCACAGGACCTGGGACACGGTCGAATGCCTTCTCCGAGTCCACAAAGCACATGTAGACTGGTTGGGCAAACTCCCATGCACCCTCAAGGATCCTGCCGAGAATATAGAGATGGTCCACTGTTCCACGACCAGGATGAAAACCACACTGTTCCTCCTGAATCCGAGGTTCGACTATCCGGCGTAGCCTCCTCTCCAGTACACCCGAATAAACCTTACCGGGAAGGCTGAGGAGTGTGATCCCACGATAGTTGGAACACACCCTCCGGTTCCCCTTCTTAAAGAGAGGAACCACCACCCCGGTCTGCCAATCCAGAGGTACCGCCCCTGATGTCCACGCGATGCTGCAGAGTCTTGTCAACCAAGACAGCCCCACAGCATCCAGAGCCTTAAGGAACTCCGGGCGGGTCTCACCGAGGAGCTTTTTAACTACCTCAGCAACCTCAGCCCCAGAAATAGGAGAGCCCACCACAGATTCCCCAGGCACTGCTTCCTCATGGGAAGACGCGTTGGTGGGATTGAGGAGGTCTTCGAAGTATTCCCTCCACCGATCCACAACATCCGCAGTCGAGGTCAGCAGAACACCATCCGCACCATACACAATGTTGACAGTGCACTGCTTCACCCTCCTGAGGCGGCGGATGGTGGTCCAGAATCGCTTCGAAGCCGTCCGGAAGTTGTTTTCCATGGCTTCTCCAAACTCCTCCCATGTCTGAGTTTTTGCCTCCGCGACCGCCGAAGCCGCACACCGCTTGGCCTGTCGGTACCTGTCCGCTGCCTCCGGAGTCCCATGAGCCAAAAGAACCCGATAGGACTCCTTCTTCAGCTTGACGGCATCCCTCACCGCCGGTGTCCACCAACGGGTTCTAGGATTACCGCCACGACAGGCACCAACTACCTTGTGGCCACAGCTCCAATCAGCCGCCTCGACAATAGAGGCACGGAACATGGTCCACTCGGACTCAATGTCCAGCACCTCCCTCGTGACATGTTCAAAGTTTTTCCGGAGGTGGGAATTGAAACTCTCTCTGACAGGAGACTCTGCCAGACGTTCCCAGCAGACCCTCACAATGCGTTTGGGTCTGCCAGGTCTGTCCGGCATGCTCCCCCACCATCGCAGCCAACTCACCACCAGGTGGTGATCGGTAGAAAGCTCCGCCCCTCTCTTCACCCGAGTGTCCAAAACATGAGGCCGCAAATCCGATGACACAACTGCAAAGTCGATCATGGAACTGCGGCCTAGGGTGTCCTGGTGCCAAGTGCACATATGGACACCCTTATGTTTGAACATGGTGTTCGTTATGGACAATCTGTGACGAGCACAAAAGTCCAATAACAAAACATCACTCGGGTTCAGATCCGGGCGGCCATTCTTCCCAATCACGCCGCTCCAGGTTTCACTGTCGTTGCCAACATGAGCGTTGAAGTCACCCAGTAGGACAAGGGAATCACCCGGGGGAGCACCTTCCAGTACTCCCTCGAGCGCATCCAAAAAGGGTGGGTACTCTGAACTGCTGTTTGGTGCGTAAGCACAAACAACAGTCAGGACCCGTCCCCCCACCCGAAGGCGGAGGGAGGCTACCCTCTTGTCCACCGGGTTGAACTCCAACGTGCAGGCTTTGAGCCGGGGGGAAACAAGAATTGCCACCCCAGCTCGTCGCCTCTCACTGCGTGCAACGCCAGTGTAGAAGAGAGTCCAGCCCCTCTCGAGAGAACTGGTTCCAGAGCCCTTGCTGTGCGTCGAGGTGAGTCCGACTATATCTAGCCGGAACTTCTCTACCTCGCGCACTAGCTCAGGCTCCTTCCCCCCCAGCGAGGTGACGTTCCACGTCCCAAGAGCTAGCTTCTGTAGCCAAGGATCGGACCGCCAAGTGCCCTGCCTTCGGCTGCCGCCCAGCTCACAATGCACCCGACCTCTACGGCCCCTCCCATGAGTGGTGAACCCATTGGAGGGGTGACCCACGTTGCCTCTTCGGGCTGTGCCCGGCCGGGCCCCATGGGGACAGGCCCGGCCACCAGGCGCTCGCCATCGTGCCCCAACTCCGGGCCTGGCTCCAGAGGGGGGCCCCGGTGACCCGCGTCCGGGCGAGGGAAATCTGAGTCAAGATAACAGAGAATCATTTTTAGTTTGCTGCAGTGGACCATCCTGGATTTCCCTATGATTGCCAAAATACCTTTGGCGGTGGGGGCGTGGTTACGAGCATGGTCATTATGATGTCATCGTAGAATTTACTATGATATGATTTTTTTTAAAAGGCAAAAAAAAAATTATACATGCAAGGGTTGTCCCACCACCAGTATTTTAGTACCGGTACCAAAATGTATTTCAATACTTTTCAAAATAAAGAGGACCACAAAAAAGTCCCTATTGACTTTATTTAAAAAATAAATAAAAAACTTACGATTTATTAAACATATATTTCTTACTGAATCAATGAGTTTTGGCATTAAACAACATAGTGAACATACTTGACAACTTCTCTTTTAGTAGTAAGTAAGCAAACGTTACAAAGTCCCCTAGTTTGGTTGCTGACTCATGCAGTAACATATTGTGTTTTTAACTATTGTAATATTTTGTCAAAATTATGAAGGACAAGCAGTCGAAAATAGATCGATGAATGGATTATCAATCTAATTTCTCATTTACTGTTAATATCTAGTTTTAATATTTTCTATCTACACTTCTGCTAAATTGTAATAAGCACTTATTCTTCTGTTTTTTGGATACTTTACATAAGTTTTAGGAGATAATACAAATTTGGGCATTGATCCAATACCAAGTAGCCTGTCAGCAGATGGAGATATTTCCTCAACGCCAATAGGGAGTAAATGTCGTCTCAACGATGTCGTCTCACGGCAATTTGAGATAAAATGATATTTTATTTTCGAGAGAACGATTTGCACAGCTTTGGATCTGATATTTCTATAATGTCCCCCTTTTTTTGTGCATTTCCCCATGCTATGGAATGAGTCAAAAAGAAGTCAGCACGCATGCATGTTAAAAACATCGCTGTTAAAGGAACGTATTATTGACACGTTATTATCGCGTTAACTTAACCCCAAAAAAACATATTTTTAAGGTGTGACGGCCTTTATTTTTCCGTTGCGGTGCACCACGATCAGTTACATTAAGGAAAAAATGAACCATTACAACAGCAGGGCATTCATGCATCTGGAATATTCCAAACAGGAAAAAAATACGTATTGCAAGACATTATTTCAAATTGTAGCTACATTACAATGACAAATTTCCTAAATTAAAACACGAATGGCATTTAACAAAAAACGCCAGAAAACACCAGAACAGCTACAAAATTATTAAGTGATATTACTGAATAGACAATATGTCAATTTTTTTTTTCTTTCTTACAGTCAAAATATGTTGACACACACATAGGACGGACAATTCTCTATCGTCTGTCTTTGCAGCGCGATCCCCTTCTTTCTCACAGCCATGTGGAAGTATTTACTACTATGATTTGCCAAACCGCCATTTAAAACTGCAATGCGTGAACGCCTCTTGAAGTACCAGTAGAGTGGAAAAACAAGTTGCCTCTATATTGAAGCTATTATCATTCATATTATATATGATTTATGACACTTAAAAACTTCCAAAGTTTGCGAATAAATAGATATGATCAAAATAGTATCAATCTCCACTTTGAGAGATAATGAGGAAGCCAGACATGTCATCATGTGACATAGATGTAGGAACCGTAGATCCCTTCCCCACCAACAACAATGCAATTCGTGCAGACTTTGTGAGAGCCAACAACAATTACTTTGGGCAAAATAATGATCTAGAAACTTATATTGTTGATACTAAATATAAGGAGGATGATCTACAAGTTTTAGAAGCATCTCCTAAACAGATCCAGCTCGAGTGAAACACTAAGCATCATATAGAAGTATTGCTAAGTGCTAAACAAGAAAAACAAACTACAAACATGTTAAATGATAGCTTACTGTACAATGTCTGCTCTTACTTTGATGACGACTGATAGGATGTCCATACCTTCCCTTTTAGATGAACAGTTAATCATGATGCACACGAAGGGTTAACAAGGAAGTCTCCCAGCAGACACTGTCTTTGGTTGTGTGTGTTTGTCTCCAACTACGGGTATGAACTGAATGTCACAGATGAACAACTTATGGCTAAATCTTCCTAATAGCCAGATGAGAGGCATGATTCACAATCTAGAATAACTTTGACGAGCCGAGACGGGATGATGCTGGTGCAGCAGGACATCGCTGCCAGCTCACAGTAAAGCAGCAAAGAGCTACTTAGCTGTCTGTATCATTGCACCGCTAAGAAATAGTTTGTTTGCGTTAGAGCTTATAATAAGAACATCGCTAATATTTGGCTAATAGTCAAGTCCCGCTATGTATAAAGAATATTGTTGGCGGGTTTTTGGATGGTTATTTAGAGGGTTTTGTTGGCAAAACAGAGAACCTCCATTGACTACATTATTAGCGGACTTTTTATGTAATTATTTATTTACGACTTAAAATGATAAAAAACTGAAAAACATATGTGTTCACTTCTTAAATAGATTTTGTGAATGATAGACAGCACATCTCTGTCTAATTTTTGCGTATTTCCAGTATGACTGATCTGATACTATGGTCAGAGTGCAGAAGCGTTTTCGTTGTGAGGTCAGTCTCCATGGCTGACTGAATGTGTGGCATTTTGTGATGTTTAAGTTGTGTTTTTACATACTTTGCGGATTGTCAGGCCCGGCCCTAACCAATCTGGCGCCCTAGGCAAGATTTTAGGTGGCGCCCCCCCACATCGGCAGTGAAGTGTATATAATCACAAGAAACCGAATAGCTTTGTCTTTGACCTTTTTTTTTACTTAAAGAAAGCAAATTAACAATGAGAATAGTTAACAAGATTAAAAAAAAAAGGATAAATAAATGAATACAAAAAATAAAAAATGAATATATGAAATACAATATTTTTTACATACATAAACACAAAATAAAACGTGTCAACAAGTTGCATAAAATAAATTAAAAATACAATATAAATAAGGCACTGCACAAAACAAGATATCAAACCAGTATGACTTTAACAACTATATTACAAAAAAAGGGGATCCTACAGAGTTCTCTATTTGTGCTTTTTAATATTGCATTAACTAGAATGACTTACACATTACTGTACACCAGGGAGTACTGTAATTACCTAACGTTACATTATTATTTTCCATAACAATTTAGCCCCCTCCACAATATTAACCCGACGTTAAAACAGAACTAGCTATTTATTGATTAGCAATTGCCGAATCATGTAACATTAGCTTAATGCTAAAAAGACAGGTGAGCTTACTATCACATTCTGTAACAGACAAATAATTTCATGTAGGCTAACGTTACCTACCTGCTACCTCTGTCTTTTTCTCCTTTCTCCTCTTCTTTTCTCCCCTGGGCACCTGACAGTTTTGGCCGTTTTGACATCTTGTGTTGATTTTTTTTATGTGGTGACGTCCAAAAAGAGTCATGATACGGGAAGGGGGGGGGGGGGGGGGGCGCACCGTGCCGGGGGAGGGGGGGGGGGGGCGTAATGTTGTAACAAATAATATTTCTATTAAATAGGCTTTACTTTGCATTTTAATTAACGTGAGATTATTTTATGTATTTAGAAATAATAGTACCAACTTTTTTTTTTTTTTTTTCCTCCAACATTTGTGGCACTGGCGTGGCGCCCCCTGATGGACGGCGCCCTTAGCATTTGCCTATACGGCCTATGCCACGGGCCGGCCCTGCGGATTGTAAATACAATTGGATATGGTTTGATGGATACAATGAAACACAATTAAGCATATAAAGTCAACTTGTTTTTCAACTCCACCGATACTTTAAAGGGGAACTGCACTTTTTGGGGGGAATTTTGCAGATTGTTCACAATCATTATGAGAGACAAGAACACAAGTTGTTTTTTTTTCCGAGGATTCCCCAAAGATAATAAAAAACATTTGAAAGATGTGGAGTCACCGTTTTAGCCTTCAAAGTCCTCTAAAACAACTACAAAGCCCCCTAAAACAACTTCACAACCCTACAACAATGTTTTAGATACACACTGCAAGTATATATATAATGTAGTAACAGACACGTTCAAAACAATATGTAATATGTTCAATATTAACCATATTTTGCTCATTTTAATGCATTACCAGAACTCCTTTTCTCAGCGCATTTATTTCAGCACTTCCGACAACAAACGCAAGCGTGTTCTAATCATGACAGACTTGGTAATAGAAGACAAAGATGGCTATTTTTGGACAACAATTTGCATTCACAACCTTATCTTTTTGAAGCTGAATATGCAGAGAATTAACTGCTGCTTATAGAAGCGAGCACGAAGGAATGGTCAAAAGGAGCAGGCGGAAGCCAAGAGAGTGATGTCGGCGCTACTTTGTCAAAGTGTAAATGTGAAACTTGGAGCCAAGCACAAATGGAGTGCTTACCCAAAATAAACCGGAAAAACGTTCCCGGCCAGCTGGGTGAATTATCATAATATTGATCATGATACACACAGCATGTCATGCATGTTATTACAACTACAGTATGCTGTCGGGCTACCTGTGTACAAACAAATAATAAAATAATAATTTACAGATACTGTAATATGATTGTTCATGTTTTTAGTCAGTACAGATTGGTGTCCTTTCGCATTGTGTTGTGCATTACAAACTCAAAAGTGATTTGGGTGCTTACGTAGACGCTAGCTTACCTCTTGCCTATCATATGGATAATGTCGTAGCATGCCTATGTGTTACTATACTAAAAGCCAAAAGTGTTCGATCTTACAATAATAGCTTGGGTAATATACAGGTTACGGAACGTAAATTAAGTATTGTTGGCGGTTTTTGGATGCATTTTTAAAGTGATTTAGAGGGAGAATTTATTTCTACAACGAGTCGATTATTACATATTAGAATACAAAAAAAACAACTTTTGTTTTCTTGTCTCCTATAAGGATTGCGAACGACAGGCAAAATTCCCAAAAAAGTACAGGTCCCTTTTACGTCCGGGTGCCCTGTGGCACATTGCCGCCTCTCACAGGTCAGTTAAGGTACTATATCAGGTTTTCTGACTTGTTAAAGACACCCCTAGTATTTGAAAGCCAGCAGTCTAATAGACTTGTTGCGGTAACATTAAAGTTATTCACTTGAAGTCAAACCCTCATAACTTGCTAAGGTTAAAAGATTTTCCAGCTATTCCACTCTTTCCTTATACTGTACACCAAGCCTACTCAACTGGCGGCCCGTGGGCAACATTCGGCCCACCAAACAACACCCAAATAGGCTTGATGAAACCTTTCAAAACAGGGTTGTTCATGCATGTAGCACTCCCGCCACCCACCAGGGGCAATAACAAAGCATGTGTGTCACAGAGAAGCAGCAGTGGTTGTATTAAAGAAGATGGCATTATGGACCCCGAAAAAAATCTAAATACATTGCGAAAATCAGACTTTTAACTTGACTTTGGTGATCAAAACTGGTTAAATACATGTAGCGGACGGTGATAAAGCTACACCTTAAGTTTAATTGTGTTGAGCCACATGTGTGCAATGTTTGCTGTATGTATTAACACTAAACCTTTTATTTTGTTCATGTAACATACAAATTGGACATTATTAATGTAAATACACAATGGATGTTATACTTCTGTAATGTTTATATTTACAGTCTTACAAACCTAAATAAAGGAAGACGTATAAAGAAACAAAACTGAGGAAGAAAAATTATTCAAAAGAAAGAACATCAATCATCAACAAAACTTAGCTGCTGCTTCTTCGTGGTGTTAACGATCTGTCTAGCTGCACACGCTGGAAATGAATAGTGAGGGCAGAATAATTAATTTAGTGACAGTGCAGTGTAAAAGCTGATGTGTTTACTTTGTAAAAAAAAAAAGTAAACACAGTCTCAAAGCAATATAACTTGCGATGACATTTTCTAAAGAAACATTCAAATTTGAGACCTTGGGTTCTTGAAACTGTGGCCCTCTTTATTATGTAGTGGAATAGCCCTGCTGTACACAGTGTACAGTATGTGAAACATTCATCAATGTTGCAAGAGAACAAGCATTCTCTGGTCTGTCTAGTAATGTGTTGGACTTGGGAGTATGTGGGGTTCATGTTCCTCATGTCTAAGCATCTACCCCCTCATGAAATTATTGCCAAGACACCAGGAAGGCAACATTTGACCAAGTCCATCCCACTAATTCCACCCCTGCACATCCATATTTCATCCAACCTCGGCTCTAATGAAAGACGTGGCAACTACTTCACCATGGGAGCCTCTAAGTGCACACATTGAAGAGTGGGAAATCGTAAATAAGGAGAGTGGCCTTTATACAAAACCATGTGAGAAGGAATGGGGCCTAAAAAGTGGGTGGGAAACGATGGAAGGGGAGGGTGGGGGTGTTCAGCTGTGTTTGAGCTGGCAAGGCCATCTGCCTGGAAGAGCTTGGCTTTCTCCCATCCCCACTTTCCCTCCTCCCTCGTCTGCCTGTTTATCCCAATGCCCTTCAGAAGACATTAGCACAGGTCTCATCCTGTTATCTTCCGCTGGCCTGAATATGCTCGGATTTTAAGTAGCGTTTGCTGTGTTGAGTTTGGCATCCGTATCCATGGGAAGCAAACATGACATCCCCACTAAAAGGCTGCTGGGGCGCTGGGATGGGAGATACCTGCATATGGATTGCGTTTACACAGCGCCCTCTCAGCACCACCACCTCCGCCTCCTCCTGGAGACAATACTGCAGCATTAGAGGGAAGAGCACTGAAGCCTGCTCAAATTATAGAAAGCCAGAGTACCTCAATTTTGCAATTTGTCTTGAGTGTCCTGTCTGTCCTACAGGATTTGAAGCTCAATAACAATGTTTAGACTCGCTCATGTCAATTTAGAATGAAAATATGAACCATTTCATCAAGACCAAAACTGCATCAACCTTTAATATTCATTACACATAAGGACAAACCTTTTCAGAAAGAGCTCAGCTAAGGTTGAATGTGGTTGAACGCTTCAACAATTGTGATTCAGCAAATTAAAGCCATGTTTTAGCAAACTCTTTCAACCTTCTAGTTGGGTAAATGCTGAAAAACAAACATTCTGGTTAAAAGACACATATTTCTTTCACTAATGCTCTATGTAGTGCATTTTTTTTTTTCCGGGCAGCCGCCTTTGGTCAACAGATGGTGCTATCAAAGTAGAAAATGTGCTGCCTGTTTGGGATGGATTTGCTATTATATTCTAAATCCAAACACTTCTGTTTTGAAATATTGGCCTTTTCTGCAAGAGTATAAAAGGCAAGATATTTAACAGAAATGTTATTATGAAGAATGATGCCATCGCATTACCGAAAAGCTCCTTTTTCAGATAGATTCATAATGCTTACAGCCCTTACTGTATGTAACGGTTATTGTTTTACTTGCATTTTAACATTTCATTGTGATAGAGTAAAACAGTTAGTAGTGTAATATTGTAACAATGTTGGGAGTAATGTGTCACAAAAGTTACATAACTTCATTACTTTTTCACTTTAGTCATGTATTGCATTACCAATAGTGTTTATAGATGTTCTAATTCATCTAAGTCAGGGCTATTCAACAACATAATGAAAAGGGCCGCAGTTTCAAGAGCCCAAGGGCTCAGGGGCCGGTCATGGAAAAGTGGAAGTTTGGTCAGAAAGTACCTCTGCAGGTTATATTTCTTTGGGACTGTGTTTACTTAATTGGAAAGTAAACACATCGACTTTCATATGCACTGTCAATGAATTCATTATTCTGCCCTCACTATTCGTTTCCAGCGTGTGCAGATAGTTAAGAAAAAGAAGCTCCAGTTTTTGTTGGATCGATTCTTGTTCTTTTGATTTATTTTCCTTTCTTAGTTTTATTTCTTTTCACTTCTTCCTTGATTTAGGTTTGTAAGACTGAAAATATGACCATGAAATAAACATAAAAGTATACAGTCCAATGTGTATTTTACATAAATAAAATAGAAAGTTTAGTGTTGATATATTCAAACAATAAACTACACACCAAACATTGTTTGTGACTCATTACTGTTAGCGTTGTCGTCCTTCACTGGTCACATTTAGCACTACATGTATTAAAAGAGGTTTGAGCGTTACTCTCAGACAAAAAACAACACGACTACGAATACAAAAGACATCACAAAGTCAGCAATTTCAACTGTAATGGATTTGATATGGAAAAGATAAAACTGGTTATTAAAGAGATCTCCGGACCATTAATGTTATCAGTAACCTATCATTTCAAACAGAAAAATTCCCAAACAAAATGAAAATAGCTAAAGTTGTACCGATTTATAAGCCTGGAGACAAACACCAATTTACAAATTATGGACCTGTTTCTTTACTTCCACAATTTTCTAAAAACATTTAAAAACTGTTCAATAACCGATTGGAGAGTTTCATAAACACACATAGAATACTCACTGAGAACCACTATGGATTCAGATCAATATTTCAACATTGATGGCTTTAATGGAAATAACACAGGAAATTACCAATTCGATAGATGGTAAACAGTGTGCGGCAGCAGTTTTTATTGATCCAACTAAAGCATTTGACACAATTAATCACAATATAAAAATTTAAAAAAATAGAATGGTATTGCTACAGAGGGTCTGTCTTAAATAGGTTTAGAAGCTACTTAACCAACAGGAAGCAATACGTGAAGCTAGGCGAACACATTTATACAATGCTAAATATATCCTGTAGCGCACCCCAGGGATCAATACAAGGACCAAAATGGTTCAATCTTTGTACAAAAGAAGTTTGTAAAAATACAAAATATTTAAATTTAGTATTATTTGTGGACGCTACAACAGGAGAGAACACACAGAAGCTTATACAAATAACAGAAGAAATTAAACAAAGGAGAAATATAACCTCAGAGAAAAATTTAATTTAAAACATTTGTATGCACATACAACACTTTTAGTATATCTGTATGTGGGCTTAAATTATGGAATGGATTAAGTAAAGAACTCAAACAGTGTACTAATATGATAGAATTTAATGGGTTATGGGTTATACTTGTATATCGCTTTTCTACCTTCAAGGTACTCAAAGCGCTTTGACTCTATTTCCACATTCACCCATTCACACACACATTCACACACTGATGGTGGGAGCTGCCATGCAAGGCCCTAACCATGACCCATCAAAAGCAAGGTTGAAGTGTCTGTCTCAAGGACACAACGGACGTGACTAGGATGGCAGAAGCTGGGGATCGAACCAGGAACCCTCAAGTTGCTGGCACCGCTACTCTACCAACCGAGCCACGCCGAAAACTGTTCAAACTCAAAGTGTTTACAAAGTACCAAGAAGAAAAACCATGATTAACATTCTGAACTTATTGATACTCATCTCACCATATGAAATACAACTTACTTCACTAATTATTACTCATATATTTATTTTTTATGTTATTATTAATGGAGTAAATTGTGAATAAATTGAAAACATGAAGTGAACTAAAGTGTTTGAAATTGCTATGCAATGGAAAAGGGGTAGGATTAAATAAACGCTGCTTCTTTCTACTCCTTTTCGAACATGTTGAAAAGAGAAACTGGAAATTGTAATTTTAGCATGTTGTAATTGTATGCATGTACGAAATAAACTCAAACTCAACTCAAACTCGTTGAGAGCGACAAGTTGAGCAAAGCAGCATATGGGGTGCCAAAATGTTCTTTGAGTTTTAAAAGTCTCTCTTTCTCAATTAAGATAATTACCACGACATGCAAGCTCCTGTTTCCTCAACAAGCAAGTGGTGTCTATCAGGTCTTTTAATATCTCAAAATGTTCCTTTACATTGGCATTGTGGATGCTGATATTTAGTCTCATTTAGAGCCAGATCAATATGTGATATTCCAAATGTTTTTATAGAAATCTGACCTTGAATGTGGGCAGATGAGCTTTCATGTTTTTCAAGGATTCTTGGCAGGTATTTCAGATCAGTATATCCCATTTGGGTCCAAACACGGCCACTCGCTGAGAATAAAAGGCAGGAGAAGCAATAATGACGTTTTTTGTAGCACAGCCACAAAGCCATTCTTTTCCAGTATACCAATCCTTTTTAAATGAACGTGTTATTTTCTGTCTTCGGACCACACACCCCTGAATCAAATCTGGCAGCTCTGGCGTTGGTTTCCCAGTATTAATGACTTCTTGCTTTGATTGAAAGTCCAGTCTTGAAAAATTCCTTATTTTAGAAATGAAATCCTCCATTTTTAGGGCGAAAAAGCATCACAGTTTGCGGGAAGCGTAGCAGTTGTTGTCTGTTGTTTTCTTCTTCTACTTCTTAAGGGTTAACCGCTGTTGGCAGTTCATGAACTTTTTAACTGTATATATATCGCCCCCTACTGTGAGGCAGAGGTACTTGCTGCCTCATGGCCTGCCTTTCCCCGTGGCAACAAGCATGTGCCCCTCGCGCGCACACGCTCAATACACTTAATGTGTGTAGCCGTGGAGGCCCTAGCTGTGTCTGCCTCACTTCTCGTCTGCTGCGTTATTTTCATCAGGAAACACGGAATTTCTGCGATTTTGACCATGAAAACTATCAACATATACAGGAACCACACCAAAATCACATAGAAAGCATAGACCAAAAGAGAAATATTAAAAAGTATTTTATTTTATTAATTTGACCCGCGACCCCAAAAGGGACAAACGGTACAAAATGGATGGATGGATGATTTAGCCTTTTACCCCCACCCCCCCACACCCCCTGGTGGCAAGGTGAGGCACTGCCTAACTTGCCTCCCCTGACAGCACGTCACTGGCGTAACGTGGTTTTTGCATAACGTGGGTTGGCTCATAGAATTGCACTTTACACTGAAAGATGGTGACGTGCATACATGGAAGAGAATGCAGTGCGTCAGGTTGGATGCAACTTGGAGTTATGCTGAATGAAATGTGGCGGTAATTTTACTTTTGGGTTTGGCTTGCCATCAAAATAGGCCTATGCGATATATTATATATTATTATATATACTTATTTCAATGGTGGTCCGTGCGGTCAAACTAGACATTTTAGCAGGGTAATGCCAACAATCTATCTATACGAAAATATTGCTGCGTAAATTTACAAATACATTTGGCTAATCAACGTCAGTAAAATGAGGCATAATTACTTAGTAAACCATCTTGCAAAAAGCATAAACAAGAGAAACCTACAGCGTAGGACTCGTCCATTGCCATTTAAAGTTCCTTGGAGTAGGATTCGGATTTGGCTGCGTATCTGGCAACCTCAGTCATGGAGAGTGGGAGGGGACTACAGAATTTGACCATTATTGCAGTACCATTTCTGGCCACATTACTACATATGGCACCTTTAACATTTAGATATCATACTTACAGTCAACATTTAATATAAACTTAAACGTGATTATAGCTAAATCTGACAAAAGTGTGTTCAACCTGATAAATATATTTGCCAGTAAAGTGTAACATTTCTGGGTTTTACTTTGTTTCATCAAAGTTTTCCACCTTAATGGTGTACTATTTTAGGAACTAAGTATTTCCAAAATCTCAGTTGGAACCATTTTCCCAGCTCATGTTTGTGGCATTTTTGCTCTTTCTTCAATTGACATTTTGCTCAGATTACGCTTCTTTGCCCCCCTGTGGGTTTGAGTTTGAGGTGACAGCAACTGTGAAACCTGAACATAACGTGAAATGAATCAACTCTAGAGATAATATAGTTTTCTTTTGGTTCGTCCCATCACAGTTTGATACAGAAAGTCACTCACATTAGTTGTTTGGCTAAATCTTGTACACCCAATACTAGAGATGTCCGATAATATCGAACTGCCGATAAATGCTTTAAAATGTAATATCGGAAATTATCTGTATCGGTTTCAAAAAGTAAAATGTATGACTTTTTAAAACGCCGCTGTACGGAGTGGTACACGGACTTAGGGAGAAGTACAGAGCAGTTGGGTCTCCCAGTCATACTTGCCAACCCTCCCGATTTTCCCGGAAGACTCCCAAATTTCAGTGACCCTCCCGAAAATCTCCCGGGGCAACCATTCTCCCGAATTTCTCCCGATTTCCACCCAGACAACAATATTGGAGGCGTGTCTTAAAGGCACTGCCTTTGCGTGCCATATAAACAACTTTAACTCTGTTACAAATATGCACCACACTGTGAACCCACATCAAACAAGAATGACAAACACATTTCGGGAGAACATCCGCACCGTAACACAACATAAACACAACAGAACAAATACCCTTGCAGCAATAACTCTTCCGGGACGCTACAATATACACCCCCTGCTACCCCCCCAACTCAACCCCGCCCACCTCAACCTCCTCATGCACTCTTAGGGAGAGCATGTCCCAAATTCCAAGCTGCTGTTATGAGGCATGTTAAAAAAAAAAGCACTTTGTGACTTCAATAATAAATATGGCAATGCAATGTTGGCATTTTTTTCCATAACTTGAGTTGATTTATTTTGGAAAACCTTGTTACATTGTTTAATGCATCCAGCGGGGCATCACAACAAAATTAGGCATAGCAATGTGTTATTTCCACGACTGTATATATCGGTATCGGTTGATATCGGAATTGGTAATTAATTAAGAGTTGGACAATATCGAAATATTGGATATCGGCAAAAGAGCCATTATTGGACATTTCTACCCAAAACCCATCCTGTGGGGCAGCGTGGCTCGGTTGGTCAAGCAGCCATGCACGTGTAGCCGGATCGAGTCTGCGTTGTGTATTGCGGGTGTTGCTCGGAAGACAAGGGGACTCGGTGGTTGTCTTTTGCCGAAACAGGTGGCATATTTATTTCCGTATGAAATAATCAGGAAGTAATGCGGCAGCATTAACACACATGTCACAAAACCTACACATCACAATTACAAATACACTGAAACGTGATACACCACTGTCTAATATTCTATATAATAGGAAAGTAAATACATTAAAACAGTACAGAAAAATAGAACAAAGTTTTGGGAGCAACAGAAACATACCTGTATGAAATAAACAGCAAGTAATGCGGCAGCATTAACACACGACTCTGCAGCACATCAGTCTAAAATGGAGGAAAAACTTCAATGAGTGTGTGTGAGTGAGAAGTACTACTACTAGAAGTACTTTTTGCTACACTAGCAAAAAGTTTGCTAAAACACTCAAACTCTGAGCAAAACAAGTGTACATGAACATATCAGCAACATTAGCAGCACAATAGTACATTATAACCTCGTTTCAAAGTTTACACTTGTTATATTCTCTTAAAACACAAGAGCAGAGAAAAACGCTCACCTCCTCACAGCATGTCTCCACAGCAAGTGAGGACGACAACCTCACTACTGGAAGAAGGTAGGTTTTCAAAATAAAATAGCAAATGCTCCCAAAATAAACTATTTGCTGAAAAAAATTACAAAATAAAAGTGACAATGAATAACAATAGAGCAATCAAATAAAACGTGAGGGAATTTTGGTGGAATGCATAAAAAATATATTATATACCTGCTACACTCGCAACTTGAGGGTTCCAGATTCAATCCCCGGTTCCGCTATCCTCGTGACTGCCATTGTGGGTAATGGGCAATACACTTTACCCACCTGCTCCCAGTTCCACCCACACTGGTTTAAATGTAACTGTCATATATGTTGCATATATATGTATGTACTGCTGTTGCTTTAAGAACGTTGCGACAGCTGCCGTAAAGGAGGTGCGTTGCTAGCCTGCCTGCTATGTTTTTCGGTTTCTTCGTAAAAGTGTTCGTCATGTGCTTGTACCCTGCTCAAATCTCGCAGTAAAGTTATTCATTGGATTATACCTTTCGTTTGAACTTTATTACAGTAACTTAGATGATGGGTTTCAGTATGTAAAGCGCTTTGAGTCACTAGAGAAAAGCGCTATATAAATATAATTCACTTCACTTCCTGAATCCCTTTAATTTATCCGGGCTCTGTACCAGTGTTCTGTCAATGTCTGTTACCCATTGATGTTTACGCCCCAATGCTACTTAGCATGCGCACAAACACAAATATTTCAAATATCTGCCTTGAACAAAAAACAGCTTGTACCATTAACTAGTGATTTTAAATTACATTTATTTCAATGTATCTTCTGAATAGTAAGCATGCAGACAGTTACAGTGTGACAAAGTTCATATTGTATATTAACGGACAGTAAGCATGTACAGTAGACGATTACAGCGTTAGAAAGCTACTGGTAGTTTTTTCGAGGAAGCAGCCCAATTGGACAGAACGCCAACACTAGAGAGCTTCATTGTATTGTTGTGTTGGGACATTGCCCAGGAATCGAACCTACGCTGATTGAACGAAAACATTTCATTTCTCATTGGATTAATATCTTTGGCAATTCAGCTGGCCAACAGCATCTTTTAACATTCACATGCAATTTCTGAGTTAACTTGTATTTTGAATAATTATTTGAGAGGCTTTTTCCACATAATTAGACGGAAGAAAATAAGAAACATTTGTGAACATTCATATGAGCAAGTGGATGGTGTCCAGATCCTGCTGTCTAGCCCCCACTCTCCTGCAGGATACAGTAAAGTAGCTCAATCATTAGACATGCACCATCCCCACTGTGGAGCTTAACTGATTAACGCAGCCAGTCACCAGATTAATGGAAGCTGTAAATTATGCCGTCATTACTCAACTCATTATTTCTAAATAATTTCATCAAATGTGCAAGATGACACAAACACAGCTGCTGTCTCCTTGATTTTAATTAGATAGATAGATAGATCGATAGATAGATAGATAGATAGATAGATAGATAGATAGATAGATAGATAGATAGATAGATAGATAGATAGATAGATAGATAGATAGATAGATAGATAGATAGATAGATAGATAGATAGATAGATAGATAGATAGATGCCAAAGCCAAATGTTGTGGGAACATTTCAGCTTTAAACCAAATGAGCAAGATGAGCCCATCCAGGCCCACCCCTGGCTAAATTGGGGCTGTAAACAGATTATTGTTTTATTCTATTTATTTATGGTTATGGTTATGGTGTTAGTTCAGGGGTTCTTAACCTTTTTGACCTCAGAACCAAACCTTCCCACTACAGAGGGGCCTGGTGGCCACTCAAATATTAACATTTAGTTAGTAATTTTACTCTTTATTTTAATCGACATCAATAATTATATACAGTACTTACGGTTTACAACCTTGTCAAATGATATGAAATCATGTGTTAATCACAAAGATTATTATTTTTTTAACACATAAACATTAGGCTTAGGTCCGGCTCATTATAAAAAAAAAGTACCATCCACATATACTGCATGAGAAGGGACTCATAAATAACTGTCAATTTATATATATAAACACAATTATGTTGTGCTAAACTAAACTAAATTAATAATACAAATTGTTTTTAACAAATCTGTCAATCCAATTTACAAACCCCGTTTCCATATGAGTTGGGAAATTGTGTTAGATTTAAATATAAACGGAATACAATTATTTGCAAATAATTTTCAACCCATATTCAGTTGAATATGCTACAAAGACAACATATTTGATGTTCAAACTGATAAACATTTTGTTTTTGCAAATAATCATTAACTTTTTAATTTGATGCCAGCAACACGTGACAAAGAAGTTGGGAAAGGTGGCAATAAATACTGATAAAGTTGAGGAATGCTCATCAAACACTTATTTGAAACATCCCACAGGTGTGCAGGCTAATTGGGAACAGGTGGGTGCCATGATTGGGTATAAAAACAGCTTCCCAAAAAATGCTCAGTCTTTCACAAGAAAGGATGGGGCGAGGTACACCCCTTTGTCCACAACTGCGTGAGCAAAGAGTCAACCAGTTTAAGAACAACGTTTCTCAAATGCAATTGCAAAAAATTTAGGGATTTCAACATCTACGGTCCATAATATCATCAAAAGGTTCAGAGAATCTGGAGAAATCACTCCACGTAAGCGGCATGGCCGGAAACCAAAATTGAATGACCGTGACTTTCGATCCCTCAGACGGCACTGTATCAAAAACCGACATCAATCTCTAAAGGATATCACCACATGGGCTCAGGAACACTTCAGAAAACCACAGGTGAACAGGCAAATTGGGAACGGGTGGGTGCCATGATTGGGTATAAAAGTACATTCCATGAAATGCTCAGTCATTCACAAACAAGGATGGGGCGAGGGTTACCACTTTGTCAACAAATGCGTGAGCAAATTGTTGAACGGTTTAAGAAAAACCTTTCTCAACCAGCTATTGCAAGGAATTTAGGGATTTCACCATCTACGGTCCATAATATCATCAAAGGGTTCAGAGAATCTGGAGAAATCACTGCACGTAAGCAGCTAAGCCCGTGACCTTCGATCCCTCAGGCTGTACTGCATCAACAAGCGACATCAGTGTGTAAAGGACATCACCACATGGGCTCAGGTACACTTCAGAAACCCACTGTCAGTAACTACAGTTGGTCACTACATTTGTAAGTGCAAGTTAAAACTCTCCTATGCAAGGCGAAAACCGTTTATTAACAACACCCAGAAACGCCGTCGGCTTCGCTGGGCCTGAGCTCATCTAAGATGGACTGATACAAAGTGGAAAAGTGTTCTGTGGTCTGACGAGTCCACATTTCAAATTGTTTTTGGAAACTGTGGACGTCGTGTCCTCCGGACCAAAGAGGAAAAGAACCATCCGGATAGTTATAGGCGCAAAGTTGAAAAGCCAGCATCTGTGATGGTATGGGGGTGTATTAGTGCCCAAGACATGGGTAACTTACACATCTGTGAAGGCGCCATTAATGCTGAAAGGTACATACAGGTTTTGGAGCAACATATGTTGCCATCCAAGCAACGTTACCATGGACGCCCCTGCTTATTTCAGCAAGACAATGCCAAGCCATGTGTTACATCAACGTGGCTTCATAGTAAAAGAGTGCGGGTACTAGACTGGCCTGCCTGTAGTCCAGACCTGTCTCCCATTGAAAATGTGTGGCGCATTATGAAGCCTAAAATACCACAACGGAGACCCCCGGACTGTTGAACAACTTAAGCTGTACATCAAGCAAGAATGGGAAAGAATTCCACATGAGAAGCTTCAAAAATGTGTCTCCTCAGTTCCCAAACGTTTACTGAGTGTTGTTAAAAGGAAAGGCCATGTAACACAGTGGTGAACATGCCCTTTCCCAACTACTTTGGCACGTGTTGCAGCCATGAAATTCTAAGTTAATTATTATTTGCAAAAAATAAATGAAGTTTATCAGTTTGAACATCAAATATCTTGTCTTTATAGTGCATTCAATTGAATATGGGTTGAAAAGGATTTGCAAATCATTGTATTCCGTTTATATTTACATCTAACACAATTTCCCAACTCATATGGAAACAGGGTTTGTAAGTGCAAATGAACACTCATCACTTTAGTCATCATTTTTGCACCTAAGTAACTTCTATGACTTTAGCTTCAGACTTCTTCAGTTTGTTTAAGACAGAGCTGTGCATAGACAGAGTATGTTGGCTGCACAATGGCGCCCTGTAGTCACGTGAGGGGCTTTTGACCAATCACAGAGAGTATGGCCGGAGGATCTCCTGAATGATTGGTAAAAAAAAGGCTGTTACGTGACTACAGGCCGCCATTTTGCGGCCAATTTTGAAACCGAGTTGGCCATGCTCTATCTTTACATGGTTTTGGTTTGAGATTGCCTTCACTGGAAAAGTGAATTACAACTGAGTACAGCTACAGCCCAAACTGACCACAGCTGAGAAATATACTTTTTTGCTGGCCCTCCTGGGGGTGCTCGCTCGTTAAGAAACACTGTGTTAGTTTATTCTGAACATGCATACAATTACAATATGATACATCACATAATTAGTTTCTCATTACAGCATGTCCGGAAAAAAGTAGAAAGAAATAGAGCCTATTTAATCTCACCTCCCTTTCGTATTATTTACATTACATTTTTCTCTAAGGTTATATTTCTTCTCTTTGTTGAGAATAAGTGTTGTACATTATTGGGTAGCAGGTGATAGTTTGCTTTGTACATTATTTTAGGTGTTTGCATATGCACCAACTAATTGAATTTCAATATTTTTAATTAAATAAATAAAGGGTTTGAATGATCTTAATAGCCTACGTTATATATTATTCTAACTGAGCTTTTTTGTAACACCGTTAGTGAATTAAGTGTACATTTGTAGTTGTCTCCCCATATTTCTACACAATAACTCAGATATGGTAACACTTGTGAGAGACTATAGAGTGATTTTTGGTCTACAACATATTTGGCTTTTTTCATTATTGACATATTTCTGTTGTATATTTTTTAAATATTAGAATTCCAGGTCATTTTATCATCTATAATTACACCCCAAAATGTGGTTTATCTTACTATTTTAATATCTACTCTGTCTATTTGTATTTGCGTTTGTCCTTCTCTTCTACTGTTGCCGAGTAGTGTTATCCATCCATCTTCTTCCGCTTATCCAAGGTCGGGTCGCAGGGGCAGTAGCCTAAGTAGGGGAGCCCAGACTTCCCTCTCCCCAGCCACTTCGTCCAGTTCCTCCCGGGGGATCCCGAGGCGTTCCCAGGCCAGTCGGGAGACATAATCTTCCCAACGTGTCCTGGGTCTTCCCCGTGGCCTCCTACCGGTCAGATGTGCCCAAAACACCTCCCTAGGGAGGCGTTCGGGTGGCATCCTGACCAAATGCCTGAACCACCTCATCTGGCTCCTCTCGATGTGGAGGAGCAGCGGCTTTACTTTGAGCTCCTCCCGGATGGCAGAGCTTCTCACCCTATCTCTAAGGGAGAGTCCCGGCGGAGGAAGCTCATTTCGGCCGCTTGTACCCGGGATCTTGTCCTTTCGGTCATAACCCAAAGCTCATGACCATAGGTGAGGATGGGAACGTAAATCGACCGGTAAATTGAGAGCTTTGCCTTCAGGCTCAGCTCCTTCTTCACCACAACAGATCGATACAGCGTCCGCATTACTGAAGATGCTGCACCGATCCGCCTGTCAATCTCACGATCCACTCTTCCCTCACCCGTGAACAAGACTCCCAGGTACTTGAACTCCTCCACTTGGGGCAAGATCTCCTCCCAAACCCGGAGATAGCACTCCACCCTTTTCTGGGCGAGAACCATGGACTCTGACTTGAAGGTGCTGATTCCCATCCCAGTCGCTTCACACTCGACTGCAAACTGATCCAGTGAGAGCTGAAGATCTTTGCCAGATAAAGCCATCAGGACCACATCATCTGCAAAAAGCAGATACCTAATCCTGCAGCCTCAAAACCAGATACCCTCAACGCCCTGACTGTGCCTAGAAATTCTGTCCATAAAAGTTATGAAAAGAGTCAGTGACAAAGCGCAGCTTTGGGGGAGTCCAACCCTCACTGGATACGGGTAAGTCGAATAGCATTATTTTCCACAATTTGTTATTCTAAGGCAAGACAACAATTGTAGCCCAAACCATCAGGTGCGGAAGTAAACACAAAGGTCTGACTATAAGAATAACAAATTGCATACTTTTTTGAAGACCTAATGAACCTCATTGGAATAGCTATATTTTCATTTTACTGAGATTCAAAGATAATCTGTTTTTGTCTAACCATCTCTTTAATTTGTTAATTTATTTTATTAATTGTGGGGCGGTATAGCTCGGTTGGTAGAGCGGCCGTGCCAGCAACTTCAGGGTTGCAGGTTCAATCCCCGCTTCCGCCATCCTAGTCACTGCCGTTGTGTCCTTGGGCAAGACACTTTACCCACTTGCTCCCAGTGCCACCCACACTGGTTTAAAAATGTAACTTAGATATTGGGTTTCACTATGTAAAGCGCTTTGAGTCACTTGAGAAAAGCGCTATATAAATATAATTCACTTCACTAGTATTTTGTATTAGCTTCTGTGTGTTCTCTCCTAAACAAAACGCAGTCGTGTCGTCTGCTAATACTAACTTTAAGTCCTTTTTAACTTTACAAAACGTCCTGGGTATGACGTTAAACTACATCCAGGCATGAGATGGGAGGTTGTGTGTGGGGTTAGTGAGTCCCAACTAACGTCTATAAAATGCACACAAAGAACCGTTTGCACCTTCTCTTGTGACTGGCGGGCGGTCAGCGCCATAAAGCTGAGCGGGTCCCTGGGTAATTGGGGCGCGGACAACCAACAGGACAGACTAAGTTCAACAGCCCAGTAAGGCAATTAGTCTAGGAGAAGAATCTCTGATATAAAATACCCCTTCCAACCCGCACCAAGCCAGCGTGGAAGGTGTAGGCTAATAACCAGCATGAAGAGTACGCCAAGAGATCGTTCACTATGGCAGAAACATGCTGAGGCTTTCGTCCAGCAGTGGACTGACAACGGCTGATGATGATGATGAACTTTACAAATGTCATTTATATAGAGATTTAACAATTTTGGTCCCAGTATTGATCCCTAGAGTACGCCACAAGATATATTTAGGGCTGTGGACGTATGTTCGCGTGCTTCATGTGTTGTTTCCTGTTAGTTTAAGGTGCTGTTTGCAACTTCTACCTATGTAACACCACTACTGTTATGCCGGCTAGGTAAACAACCGTTCTGAAATAAAACATGTTCCAGTCATAACTACCCAGAGTATTCATTATACGAATAAAACTTCATGGTGGCAGAGGTGACTATAGTGATCACCCACGGAGCAGGACGAGAGGGAGACTTATCCGAGGATAATTCTGTCGTCGCCCGCACTACACGTGCAAACTGTCAGTACCAACGGAGGAGCCGAGCTAACTGATAGCAGCGGTCTGCACGACGGGAGCAAACCAAACAAGAGCGCGCCATGGCTGCACACCTACCGGTAGGACCATAAACTGGGCCGACCCGGACCTGAGTGAGGCCATATCACTGTTTAAACAGAAAATTAGTCTTTACCTAGAGGATGAAGAAATAACAGATGATGCTAAGCAAGCAAGGAAAATATGCCGTGGCCATGGAGATGAAGGACTGAAACGGCTGAATGCCAGTGGTCTCAGTGAGGATGACAAGAAGAAGCCTGCTAAACTATAGGAATTCTATGAAGGTCAGATGAAACTGAATGTGAATTTTAGGATCCATAGACTCCACCTAATGCAGTACAGGCAAAAGCCAAATGAGATCATTGATGACTTTGTAACCAGAGCCAGAACGTTAGCTCAAAAATGCCAGTTTACTGATGAAGAGCTCAACGAACATCTATTTGAACTCATCATTGCTAGTACACCTCATGATGCTCTGAGAAATTACCTGTATAGCAAACCTAAAGGCCACTCTCTGGCGGAACTAACAGAAGGGCGGAAATACCAAGCCCTATCAGCAGGCAATGAACAGTTAGCAACTTGGCATGTCAATGTCCCGCATATAATGATGAATGCTCTGCCTGTGGTGCAAGAGGCCATTGAGCGAAAAGCTGTAGGAAAAGCAAGCAGCAGAGACAGCAATGCTCCGGGGCCAAAGGAGTAAGTCTCCCCCACCACAACAGAGACGTGACAGACAACAAGCCTCCAGGGGCCACAACAGGCAACGTGGTGAGTCTCATATCAACATCATAGACGGCTCGGAGGCCAATGAAGAATGTGAGTACCAATCACAATTCCATTCAATCACCATCAGCAAGAAATGCATGTACAGCATAAAGAGCAAGCCACCCAGAGAGGAGGCATACACAACATTGAAGGTGAGGCCACCTGACTTACGGGATTATGGATACACACTCCACCTAAAAATAGACACAGGAGCATCTGGCAACACACTCCCACTACGCACTTTCAAGCAGATGTATGCCAAGGATGCGTGTGCTCAGAAAAAGCTGAAGAAAAACTACAGGAGGCTATCAGCGGACAGTGGTCATCAGATCCCCTGCCTTGGTACCATTGACATTCCGTGTCAATACAAAGAGTCCAAATGGGTCAACACCAAGTTCTACGTAGTGGATGTACCAGGTCCGGCTGTAGTTGGACTGCCGACGAGCGAAATGTTGAACCTGGTAACTGTCAATGTTGACACAGTGAAGTAGAGGGACAATGCCAGAGACAGAGGGACAGGACCACTGAAGAGGATAACAACCATCGCAGAGCTAAAGTCAGCTTATCCAGACCAGTTTGACAAGATGCGCAATTTCAGTGAAACCGCCAGACTCTATTTAAAAAAGGATGCTGAACCATTCATCGCCCCCTACGGAAATGCAGTATCCACATAAAGGACAAGTTGCAGGCAGAGCTGAATAAAATGGTGGAGCAAGATATGAAACGGAAGGTGGAAGAGCATACAGACTGGTGCTCCAGTCTGACATAGAGCACCAAAAAAGATGGGTCACTTAGGATATGCCTGGACCCTTAACTGATTGCCGGCCTTCGGCGGTGCCCACACTAAATCCCAACTGTGGAGGAACTGAACCCAGAGTTTGCAAGGGCGAAAATATTCACCAAACTTGATGCAAAAGCAGAGTATTGGTCTATACGCCTTGATGAAGAATCACAACCCCTGACAACATACCGAACTCCATTCGGCAGGTACTGCTGGAAGCGCTTGCCATTCGGTCTGAGTGTCTCTCAGGATCTCTTCCAGCCTAAGATAGACCGGATCTTGGAGGGGCTCCGGGGTGTTGTCAGCATAGCTGACGACATAGTGGTCTGCGGTGAAACTAAGGAAGAGCATGACAGGAACCTAATCAACCTGATGGACCGAGCAGTTGAGACAGGTGTCGTGTTCAAAAGTGAAAAATTCACAATAAAACAAGACAGCATTACATTCTTTGGCAACATGTACACAACAAAAGGCATCAGGCCAGACCCAGAAAGATCAAGGACATACAGAAAATGCCAACACCCCAAAGCAAAGAAAATATGCACAAACTCATGGGGATACTGACTTACCTGTCCTCATATATACCAAAGTTTGTGGATAAAGCTCACACCTTGAGGGGGCTGCTGAAAAACAAAACACCATGGATATGGGACACTGACCACCAGGAGTGCTTCGAGGACCTAAAGTCAACATTTACCGAGCATGCCTGTCTGAAATACTATGACCCAAACACTCCTTTAACCCTCGAGGTGGAAACCTCACAGAAAGATTGTGCATGGCCCTGGTGCAGAACGACAGACCCATCGCTTTTGGCTCCAAGACACTGACTGACTGCCAGTCGAGGTACAGCAGCATTGAGCGAGAAATGGTAGCCATAGTGTATGGGATGCAGCGATACCACACATACCTTTATGGTAACAGACCACAAACCACTAGTCACCATATGTGCGAAGTCACTGCATGCTGCACCACCACGACTCCAGCGCAAGCTGATAAAGACACAGGGGTACAACTATGATGTCATATACCGACCAGGACCCCAAATGATCCTGGTGGACACCCTGAGCCAGTTGCCAAACCCTGAAAACCACGGTGACATAGAGCTGGATGAACGCATTGATGGTGTCGATGCAGAGATCGAGGACAATAATAAACTTTTCCCCTGAGAATCAGGACACTCTCCGCACTGAGACTGCCAAGGATCACAGACTCAACACACTCAAAGACGTTATCCACCAAGGCTAGCCGGAGAACATCAAGGACATGCCAAAAGATCTGCGTGCCTATTGGTCCTTCAGAGATGAGCTCGCAATGGAGTCAGGAGTCATATTCAAAGGCAGACAGATACTCATTCCAGACTCTATGACTGATGACATACTGACACAGCTACATGTGGGCCACCAAGGCATCGAGAAAACATGTCGCCTTGCAAGAGAGAGTGTATACGGGATTAAAACGAAGGAGGACATTGAGAGTGTGCGCGTGCAGGGTGTGTAGAACATCAGGATGCAAACCCAAAACAACCCCTTCACCCACACCACTTACCGTCAAAACCATGGCAGTCTTTGGCCTCTGATCTATTTGAGGTCAACGGTCGCCAGTTCCTTGTGACTGTAGACAGGTACTCCAAATACCCATTAGTAGATGAGATGCCTGTGCCGGCGTCTAGCCATGCGGTCGCACAAAAGCTGCAAAGGTACATGTCGCTGTTCGGACGGATGGCTTTAGTACACAGGGAAGGCCTTCAAGACATGTGTAACAGACTAGGGGATAAAGCAGCAACGGATTCATTGAAAGGCATGCGAGACACATCAAATCGATTGTAACAAAAACCCAGGAACATGGAGGCGACCTACAGATGGCATTACTGCAAGTCAGAGCAACACCCATCGATAGCAAACTACCATCACCTGCGGAGCTGATGTTTGGAAGGCCTATTGTTACCCTGCTGCCAAACAGAGCAGATCCCGGGAAGGAGGAACATAGGCTACACCTGGAACAAAGAGCAGAGGACATGAAGGAGCATAACGACCGTGGCTGCCGCAGAGAACTGCCCCCACTCTGCCCCGGACAGCATTTGACTGTTGCGAACAAGGACAGAGGAACATGGCATCCAGCTATTGTTGTGCAAAAGTGCAATGAACCAAGAAGCTATGTTGTACAAACACCAAATGGCAACTGGATTACACGGTGCAGGAGCAACCTGCGTGAGCTATACAACCCACAAATGCAGAGAAGCGCACACCAGACCCACATTGCTGAGCCGCAGCACCAAGAGGAGGACACTCACGAGGATCACCGTGATCCACCGGACACGGCCACAACGCCACCCTGTGACACACAGTCAATAGGGCTGTGAATATTTGGGTGTCCCACGTTTCGATTCAATATCGATTCTTGGGGTCACGATTCGATTCAAAATCTATTTTTTTTCAATTCAACACGATTCTCGATTCAAAAACTATTTTTTCCCGATTCAAAACAATTCTCTATTCATTCAATACATAGGATTTCAATACGCAGGATCTACCCCAGTCTGCTGACATGCAAGCAGAGTAGTAGATTTTTGTAAAAAGCTTTTATATGTCAGGACTAGGACTATGGTGTGGTTTGTTTGCCCGTGGTACAAATCGACTGGACCGGACATGGCGTGAAGGTAAATACATGTTTAATTTTACTCAAAAAAAGGAACAAACAAAAGGCGCTCACAAGGCGGAGGTACAAACTTAGCGTATAAACATAAACTAGCACAAAGGTAGCACTATGGACATAAAACCAAGAAAACACTTACTGTGACGTGAACAGGGCAGCATGAACTATGAAATTGCATGAAGCAAGAGTGTCAGGGGTACAGAGCTGACTGCCTGGCAACTACAGGCTTAAATAATGGTGACGTGATTAACAGGTGCGTGAGTCCAAATGAATCAGGTGCGTGACATGAGGACAGGTGAAAACTAATGGGTTGTCAAGGAAACAAAAACAAACAAGAGTGCACAAAGAGTCCAAAAACCAAACCGAACATAAACCAAAACAAAACATGATCACACAGACATGACATTATAATTGTAAAGGACAATATTTTATCAACTGATTGCAATAATGTACATTTGTTTTAACTATTTAATGAACCAAAAATATGACTTATTTTATCTTTGTGAAAATATTGGACACAGTGTGTTGTCAAGCTTATGAGATGCGATGCAAGTGTAAGCCACTGTGACACTATTGTTCTTTTTTCTTTTTCTTTTTTATAAATGTCTAATGATAATGTCAATGAGGGATTTTTAATCACTGCTATGTTGAAATTGTAACTAATATTGATACTGTTGTTGATAATATTCATTTTTGTTTTACTACTTTTGGTTTGTTCTGTGTCGTGTTTGTGTCTCCTCTCAATTGCTCTTGTTTATTGCAGTTCTGAGTGTTGCTGGGTCGGGTTTGGTTTTGGAATTGGATTGCATTGTTATGGTATTGCTGTGTATTGTTTGGTTGATTGATTAATTAAACCTTTTTTTTTTTAAATAAATAAATAAATACATTAATTAATTTAAAAAGAAATGTAGTATGTGGATGTAGTATGGTTTTTATTTTATTTTATTGTTTTGTCATAAAAAAATACAATCATGTGTGCTTACGGACTGTATCCCTGCAGACTGTATTGATCTATACCAATATATAATGTAGGAACCAGAAATATTAATAACAGAAAGAAACAACCCTTTTGTGCGAATGAGTGTGAATGAGTGTGAATTGGGGAGGGAGGGTTTTTGGGTTTGTGCACTAATTGTAAGTGTATCTTGTGTTTTTAATGTTGATTTAATAAAAATTAAAAAAATAAAAATAATAATTATCATTATTATTATTTATTTATTTTAATTTTTTATTTTTTTAAATTTCTTAAGTCTCCATGAGGAGAACCTGGGAAACCGAAGGATACGTGTGGATATAGCAGACTCACGGACCGGTACCGGGCCGCGGCCTTGTGGTTGGGGACCACTGCCTTTGATGATGAAAGTATTGGTTCTCTGCGAGTTTTCCACTTTTATTTTTTAATTCTTCCAATCAATTGTTGAAAAATGTTTCAATAGTTTTAGAAAATGGTGGCAGTTAGGAAACAAGTCTGTAGTTTGTAAACTGGTGTTTGTCTTATACATTGGTGCAACTTCTCTTAATTTTATTTTGTTTGGGACTTTGCTTGTTTGAAATTTTAGTTTACTGATGTACATTAAAAGTCTTTGATTTACAATTCATTCACAATTTTGATTGTAATTCATTCACAATTTTTAATATTTCCCTATCTGTCACGTCCGTGAGGAACATGGAGTTGGGATTTATGCCTATGGTATCATTCAAGTCCTCAACCGAATATATATATATTACTATATATATATATATATATATATATATATATATATATATATATATATATATATATATATATATATATGTATATATATATCATTCAAGTCCTCAACCGAACATATATATATTACTATATATACATTATATATATATATATATATATATATATATATATATATATATATATATATATATATATATATATATATATATATATATATACATATATATATATATATATATATATATATATATATATATATATATATATATATATATATATATATATATATATATATATATATATACATATATATATATATATATATATATATGTATATATTAGAGATGTCCGATAATATCGGACTGCCTATATTATCGGCCGATAAATGCTTTAAAATGTAATATCGGAAATGATCAGGATCGGTTTCAAAAAGTAAAATGTATCACTTTTTAAAATGCCGCTGTACGGAGTGGTACAGAAGCAGTCAGCAGCCCCTCCCCTTTCCCCTCTCCCATACACAACACAAGAGTTGACGACTGCAGCATGAGAGGTTTACTGGCGACGCTTGATGACCTCATCAAACCGCCGCGAGCGGAGCATAACAACAACAAGGGTGTTGTTGCAGGTGCTGTAGCCGTGGCTAACAAGCGAGTTCGCTCGGTGACTGACTAACGACATGGTTTGGGATTATTTTAAAATGTCTCTGACGGATAAAAAACTGGCAATTTGCAATGACTTCAAAAAGTTGGTTATGCGAAGAGGAACCAAGACGTCTTCCTTTAATAAGAGCAATGTGATCTCCCACCTCTTGAAGAATCATAAGGAGATACACGATGAATACAAGCGGAAGATGGATGAAAAAAGAAAAAAAAGTAAAAAAAAGTAGTACCAGACAGTTGTTGCCTAAAGACTACGCCGAGAAAAAACAAAAATACAACAAAAACCACCCCAGGGCGAAAGCTAAGGTTGTGGTCAGGGACAACGCATGCAGTATGTCAAAAGCTACGGTGGAGGTGTGGCTCGTCTGCCCTGCATGGCGCACACTTTGCAGCTTGCAGTGAACGGAGGTGCCCTGTCTCAACATAGCATTTCAGAAGCTCTGGCTGACTGCTAGGCCACTTCAAGCACTCACCACTAGCTTGCAGCACATTTTTGTTACTCATACAAATACGTTAGAGCAGGGCAGATTGAGCCCAGTTTATAATTTCCTGTTATACAGTATGCCAAGCAGTCTTGCACTAAAGGAGGACTATGTTATTGTTTACTTTATTACTCTAGTATACTCTGGACTGAAGCTGTGTGCCTTCATTGTTTTTGTAGCTGTTGTTTTGAGGCATGTTTAAAAAAAATTAAAAATAATGCACTTTGTGAAAGTCAAAGTATAGTATACTTTCCATAGTTGTAGTGGGTATCAGGATTATCTCAGAGAGAGCATGTCCCAAATTCCAAGCTGCTGTTTTGAGGCATGTTAAAAAAAATAATGCACTTTGTGACTTCAAAAATAAATATGGCAGTGCCATGTTAGCATTTTTTTCCATAACTTGAGTTGATTTATTTTGGAAAACCTTTTTACATTGTTTACTGCATCCAGCGGGGCATCACAATAAAATTAGGCATAATAATGTGTTAATTCCATGACTGTATATATCGGTATCGGTTGATACCGGAATCGGTAATTAAGTGTTGGACAATATCAGAATATCGGATATCGGCTAAAAAGCCATTATCGGACATGTTGCTCCGTTGAAGCAGCCTCCCTTTCATCCGGTTCTACTCTGTTGTCAACTGCTGTAGCATTGGATATTTTTAGTTGATCTGCATATAAGGAGGGGCGGCCCTGAGCCAATCAACACAGACGACCCAGTATGTGAATTTTGTTTGTGTGTGATAGCAACAACAACAAAATAGGGCTGTCAAATGATTAAAAAAAAAGATTCATTATTAGTCACAATGTGTGTAGTTAACTCCTATTAAATATAGATTATTTGCTGACAGCTAGTTTTTTTTAAATTCATTAAGTGTACCTTAGACATGTAATGTTCAAGATTTTAATACTCTCCACATAGGACTGGACAATTTGTTTTATTTGTGCAGATTTTTTTTTAAAACAGCTCAACACAAAAAGAACACAAACACTCTTTTACAGACACATACACGCACACACACCCATTTTCAGCCATGGAGTTTAATGCCTGAGGCCAGCCCACTTTAAATCATGGCCTAACTATTTTATTAGAATAATATAATAACAACCTTTTTTGCAAACAAAGAAAAATATGCAAGGTCTGGAGGAGTAGAATAGAATGTGCTGTAACTAGTGAAAAAAGGAGGCGGTGTTCAAATTGCAGATAAAGGCATTTTTCTCACTCATAATGAATATACAGTAATGCATAATTTTTTGCCAGATAGCAAGAGAACAATTAGCTGAAATTATTTTAAGTTTTTCTTAATTACTTTCCCAGCCTGAAGCAGTTCGCTGCAGCATCAGAGGCCTCAGAAGAAAGTTTACGGGCACTCTGTCCCATTAGCTAACTTCTGATTTAAGTACTTATCACCCAACTCTAAAGCATTGCTTTATGAAGCATCCCAGGTCTTATCTGTATGTACACCTCCAATGTGATCACATGGTTAAATTATATTTCCGTTCGCTCATTTTCCAAATTAAAAAAAGCTGTGGGTGTGCATTTTTGTGAGCATAATCTAATTCTCCTGATCACAACGGGGCATTTATGGAGGGTTTTATGACCTTAATTATCTTTGCTGATTACAGTATATCAACTTTTAGTGGTTCATTGTATTTCCAATGCGCATCAGCTGAGCCTGACAAATACCTTTATGACAGATAACAATGATCTCAAACTACAGCATTGTTGGATGTACAGTACTCTCCTGAGCTGCATCAGCTTTAGTATGGGGGTGCACATCTTTTGTATGTAATAGTTCATTGGGTTTAGGAGATATTGCACAAACAGTTTTGATATGTAGTAATTATTTTCTATATACTGTAATATTATTGCTTTATGACCACATTGAACCTTACCAGTTTGTGTGTGGCCAAGTTGTCAAAGACCAGTTTGACAGCATCCACCTTTGTTTGGATCATTTAGTTTTCTACCTCATATTGTACTTTGAGGAACTGCAAACACTTTAAATTATTGAACTCATCTCTCAAACCCAAACGTATTAGCATGTTGGTCAGCCAGCAAATTAAATTCAAAAGAAGACAAAGGACAGTGAAAACTAAATAAATACAGACCACTGCAGCAGAGTGGAGACCGTTAACTATAGTACTTTGATGTCTAGAGCTAAGGCTGGACAAGATAATGTTTATTTTTGTGTTTATGTTTTTCATTTGTAACCATGGGTTCTCAAGTGTTACAACTCTGGAAACTCATCCATCCATCCGTCCATCCATCCATCCATCCATCTTCTTCCGCTTATCCAAGGTCAGGTCGTGGGGGCCGCAGCCTAAGCAGAGAAGATCAGACTTCCCTCTCCCAAGCCACTTTGTCAAGCTCCTCTCGGGGGATCTGAGGCGTTCCCAGGACAGCTGGGTGACATAGTCTCATACACAGTACTGAGTCTTTCCCGTGGCCTACTACTGGTCGGTTGTGCCCTAAACAGGGCAGGGAGGCGTCTAGGGGGCATCTTGACCAGATGCCTGAACCACCACATCTGGCTCTTCTCGATGTGGACGAGCAGTGGCTTCACTGTGAACTCCTCCCGAATGACAGAGCTTCTCAACCTATCTTTAAGGGAGAGCCCTTTCACCCGACGGAGGAAACTCATTTTGGCGGCTTACCTGCGATCTTGTCCTTTCGGTCATAACCCAAAGCTCATGACCATAAATGAGGATAGGAACGTAGATCGACCGGTAAATTGACAGCTTTATGGCTCAGGTCCTTCTTCACCACAACGAATCACCTGTTGATCTCACAATCCACTCTTCCATCACTCATGAAAAAGACTCTGAGGTACTTGAACTTCTCCACTTGGGGCACGATCTCCACCTCAACCTGGAGATGGTACTCCAACATTTTTCGACCAAGAAACATGGACTCTGACTTTTAGGTACTAATTCTCATCCCAGTAGCATCACACTCGGCTGCGAATCCATCCATTAAGAGCTGAGAATAGCAGCAGGACCTCATCATCTGCAAAAAGCTAAATTCTAATTCTGCAGCCACCAAATCGGATACTCTCAATGCCCTGACTGCGCCTAGACATTTTGTCCATAAAAGTTATGAACAGAATCGGTGAAAAAGGGGAGCCCTTGCGGAGTCCAACCCTCACTGCTGGCAATGTGGGCCAAGCTCTGACATCGATCATACGTCACAATCAGGTGGTCCGACACCCCACACTCTCTTAGCACTCTCCAAAGGACTTATCTAGGGACACAGTCGAATGCCTTCCCCAAGTCCACATAGTACATATAGACTGGTTCGGGAAATTCTTATGCTCACTCAAGGACTCTGCCGAGACTATGGAGCTGGTCCACATCTGCTCCTCTTGAATCTGATGCTTAACTAACCGTTGTAGCCTCCTCTCCAGTACACCTGAATAGACCTTACAGAGAAGGCTGAGGAGTGTGATCCTTCTTAAAGAGAGGAACCACTTCCCGGGTCTTCCAATCCAGAGGCACTAACTGCTGGTAACCCTGACTATATAACAATTTACACACACACACACGGCGTGGCTCGTTTGGTAAAGTGTCTGTGCCAGCAACCTGAGGGTTCCTGGTTCGGCCATCCTAGTCACGTCTGTTGTGTTCTTGAGCAAGACACTTCACCCTTGCTCCTGATGGGTCATGGTTAGGGCCTTGCATGGCAGCTCCTGCCATCAGTATGTACATGTGTGAATGTGAAAATAGTGTCATAGTGCTTTAAGTACTTTGAAGGTACAAAAGCGCTATACAAGAATAACACACACAAACACATCCAAAAAATCCAAACAAATGAAGAATGAAAAAAAGTGTAAAATAATACTCTTGTGTCGAGATGTCAGCAAATTCTGCACTTGCGGGCCGTGCAACATTGTTTGCTTAGCGTGACGTAACCTCCAATAAAATCATCCAGCTGACGGCAACGTGGGTCATTAAGGCCGACTGTTGTAATGCATGGATGTATTTATCTATGATAATTCTACTTTTTTCTTGAATTACCAGTGTTCATTGGCAATGGGAAGCTAACAAGCTAAATAGAGTTTTCATTGCTCGCAGTTGAAGTCTCGTCACACACTCAACCCTGAGGAAGACGATCTATAAAAGCAGAGGTATTCAAAATGTGGTGCAGGGGCCATTTGGTCCTGCAGATAGTATGTTTTTCGGGCCCCTCGGCACATCGTAGAAAAAATACTAAACCAAAAAAACCCCAGCAAAAATAGGAAAAATAAAGCAATGGGCACAAGACCAGGCAGCACGGTGAAACAAGGGATAGTGCGTGTGTCTCACAATAAGAAGGTCCTTGGTTCAATCCCGGGCTTGGGGTCTGTCTGTGTGGAGTACTCCGGCTTCCTACCATTTCCAAAGACATGCACCTGGGTGTAGGTTGATTGGCAACACAAAATTGTCACTAGTGTGTGAATGTGAGTGTGAATGTTGTCTGTCTATCTGTGCTGGCCCTGCGATGAGGTGGCGACTTGTCCAGGGTGTACCCCGCCTTCTGCCCGAGTGCAGCTGGAATAGACTCCAGCCAACCCCGCGACCCTGAGAGGGACAAGCGGTAGAAAATGGATGGATGGATGGGCCCAAGGCCACAACAATTCTTATGTTCCAGGGGGAGCGGCCAAAATGTTTGAGAACCACTGAGGTAAGGAAAGGTGAGGAAGTAAGTGAAGGTAAGACGCAGGTAAGAGAAGGTAGAAAGTAGATAATAAAAGGTAAAATGTAAGATAAGTTATAAGAAGTTGGAAGGTAATAGATAGGAAAGGAAAGAGAAGGTAAGAAGTTGGTGTTAAGTAGGTAAGAACACTTAAGAAATAGCTAAGAAGTAGGTAAGAGAAGTTAAAAGGTAGGTAAGAGAAGATACTTTATGAGAAGTTATGAGAAGGCAATAAGTAGGTAAAAGAAGGTAAACAGTAGGTAAGAGGAGGTAAGAGAAGGTAATAAATAGTCAAGAGAAGGTTAAAAGTAGGAAAGAGAAGGTAAGAAGTTGATAAGAAAATATTTGATAATGCAAGAAGTACATAAAAGAAGTTAAAACATATGTAAGGGAAGGTAAGACGTCGGCAAGATAAACTTAGAAGTAGACAAGAGAAGGTGAGAAGTAGGTACATAGTAAGTAAGAGAAGGTAAGAAGTAGGTAGACAAAGCAACCCAGGTCTCCCCGATTGTTGAGACATGGAGAAGGGGTAGTATTCATACATCTCTGCTTTTTCCAACTGCTTGTCGGACATGTTGCATTAAGCAAACGTAGAGGCAAAATTATGTACTTCACTGATGTACTTTGATATAACTTTGTTAAGCATGTAGAACATAAACAAAACTCTTACCATGAGTATTTTTTCACAAAGTAAAAATGTTATAGAGTCAAGTAGGTATCCTTTATAAACATGATGCCTACCTTTACATACAGTAAAAGTGTGTCTTGACATAACAATAATTTAAGCAATAAGCAACGTTCTCTGCAATCAATACACACACAAATTAATGCACATGCTATTACTAACAAAACTATTAGAGGTATCCTGGCTTGTCCAGGAGTTTTCCTGGTTTAACGTTGCATATACTGAATTTTCTGAATGAAAAGCAAAACATTCAATTAAACTTGATTATTGCATTGTTGACTTGTATAGGGATGAAACAAATAAATAACCCACACTTTTATTAATAGTTTTTTTGGGGAAGTAAACCGATATAGATAGCGGTTTAAAATGTTCAACACTGTTTAAGCAAGTGTTCCCTAAATCAATGAGCCAGCGCCACAGCAGTCGGTAGCCCAACCCCAGACAAAGCTGTTAATGTTCTGCAAAGAATGTGCAAATTGCAGAAACCAGTCCAAGTGTGGGCAGAAAACACTTCTGGTACTTAGAACCAGTGATGGAACAAATTTGGTCAAATTGGTAAAGTGCCCAAAGGGAGGAGGGAGATGTTCCACAGAAAACCAATTCCAAGCTTGGGTGAGCTCAGGATTGTTTGGAAACTCTCCAACCTGGGAGCCTACATAGGATTGTGTGTCAGGCACAGACTGTTAAATAAGATTAGAATAAAGACCAAGGGAGCAGGACAGGTAATGTCAAACAGCACTGTGCTGGCCGGAGATCGGCAGGAAAAGTGTTTAGAAAAATGCTGCATGAGGTGATGTGTAAACTCACTGGACAGTCACAGGAAACAAGATTGTTCTAAGTGCATCATAAGCTCTGTTTGCTGCTTTGATTTATTTCTCATAGTGCCAATTAGGCCTGAGCTGAGAAACCCTGATATGTCATGGAATGCATTATCAGAGCACAAGGCTAAGAAAATCCAGGGAGAAAAGAAAATCCATTCACTGCCATGTTTATTGGGCGTCAATGTTACTTGTAATAAAGCTTGTAAATTCAGTTCCAACTTCAATGGCACTCAGTAAATCATGGACCTTCAACAGACCATGACACTTCTATCTTGGACAGGACATCTTCATACATACTTCCCTCCTGCATTTTATTCCAATAAGGTCCAAACATTATTTGCTGATTAATTAATAACAATTAAAAAAATTAAAAGGAATATTTAAAAAAAAACATTGTTCAGAAAAAAGGCTTTTTCCAACCTTACTAAGTAAAAAAACAGAAATACTAGAAGAGCACTCGGAGAGCGCAGACCTCTGCTAGGCCCAATCCCGCAATGGTAAAGTATCCTTGTAAAATATCCTAAATCCATACGATGGTCCAGATCACCCTCAAAATCTAATCATGTTTTCTTTATCACTCTGTGCATCAATCTTGTCACCTGGGTGCTTTTATTGTACAGCAGAAATAAATAAACTGAGTAAACCCTCTTATCAGTCATTCACTCTTTTTGTCTCTGTGAGTGGAGGTGGGGCTATGAGGGGCCGTTAGGGACATTATTCAGAATTACATCTTACATACACTACTGAAATACTCTCACATAAACAACTGAAATGTTTTTCTCTCAAAAATACTACTGAATCACTCTCATACACACTACTGAACCACTCTCATACACACTACTGAAATTGTTTTCTCTCACACACACTACTAAAACACTCTCACACACACTACTAAAACACTCTCACACACACTTTTGAAACACTCTCACAAACACTACTGAAATACTCTTAAACACACTACTGACATTTTTTTCTCTCACACACACTACTAAAGTACTCTCACACACACATTACTGAAACACTCTCATACACACTACTGAAATACTCTCACACACACTACTGAAACAATCTCATACACACTCCTGAAATATTTTGTCACACACACTACTGAAAAGCTCTCACACACACAACTGAAATGCTTTCACATACGCAACTGAATTTTTTTCTCTCTCACATACATTACTGAAAACCTTTCACAAACACAACTGAAATCCTTTTACTCACGCTACTGAAATGTTTTTCTCTCACACTGAAAAGCTCTCACACACACACAACTGAAAAATAAATTCAGGTGTGTGTGTGAGGTTTTCAGTTGTGTTTATGAGAGAGAAAAAAATTCAGTTGCGTGTGTGAAAGGATTTCAGTAATGTGTATGAGAATGTTTCAGTAGTGTGTGTGAGCGAGAGAAAAATGCAGTAGTGTGTATGAGTGTTTCAGTAGTGTGTGTGAGAGGAAAACAATTCAATAGTGTTTATGAGAGTGTTTCAGTAGTGTGTGTGTGAGTATTTCAGTAGTATACATGAGAGTGTGTTAGTAGTGTGTGAGAAAAAAAGTTCAGTAGTTTTCACGAGAGTGTTTCAGTAGTGTGTGTGAGAGTATTTCAGTAGTGTGTGTGAGAGTATTTTATAGTGTGTGTGAAAGAAAAATATGTCAGTAGTGTGTATGAGTGTTTCGGTAGTGTGTATGACAGTGTTTCAGTAGTGCGTGTGAGAGAGAAAAATGTCAGTAGTGTTTTTAGTAGTGTGTGCGAGAGTATTTCAGTAGTGTGTGAGATAGAAAAACATTTCAGTTGTTTATGTGAGAGCATTTCTGTAGTGTATGTAAGAGGTAATTCTGAATAATGTTCCTAATGGCTCCTCATATGTGGCAGCTAGCATACACACACAGAGATGTTCAGCCTTGTAACATAAACGTAAAGTAAGGTAGTAGAACCGATTCGGATCACCCCAAAAATCTAATCACTTGTTCCTTATCCCACCGTGCACATTTCCTGAAAGTTTCATCAAAATCCACCCATGTTGTTGTCTATCTGTGTAAGCTCTGCGATGAGCTGGCGACTTGTCCAGGGTGTAATCCGCCTACCTCCCGAATGCAGCTGAGGTAGGCTCCAGCACCCCCCGCGACCCCAAAAGGGACAAGCGGTAGAAAATGGATGGATGGATGGATCCGCCCATAATGCTTTGAGGTATGGTAGAAACTAACTAACTAACTGACCAGCCCCTACATATGCATAACCTCCTGGTGGAGGTAAAAAGCCTTCAGAGTCAGACAAAACCAGTTGTAGTAGATACTCTTCCACTCCACTCCTGCAGGGGGCAGCAAAGTACATGCCAATGTGTTGCCCACATCCACACAAATGAAAGTAAAGAAGACCTTCATCCACCAGGTTATTCCAATGTTGTAGGCGGCACAGAAACGAAGACAACGAGAATGCAAGCACATTTTGCTGCTTATGGTTGCAAAATACGGCATACCATTGAAACAAGGACACTGGGAATGGAAATAGGACATATTTGTTTTTTGATTAGTTTTTTTTTGCATTAATAGCACATGTTTTTACCTTGACAATAAAGTAAACTGCATGAAAATCACTTGAGGCATACCTCAGTGACGGCTGTTGGTCTTTCACAATAGGAAATATCATTTTCAGCTACTCTGAAAACAAGTACAGTCTCCAATAACAGATAAACCATATAAAGATGATGGATTTTACCAAGGAAATGTCACTTAGAGGATTGTAAAATTATCCATATGCACTCGGAACAGTGGAAAAAAACTTGAAAAATGCTCTGACAATGGTTTATCAATCATAATGCAGAAGCTCTGGGTCCAGGCCAGGCGAGGCCAAGCCCACTTTCCATACACTTCCAGAGACGCTCGGCATTCGATGTGCGGGGGAAAGCCGAGCATTTATTCAATGATTGCCTAGTTTGGATGCAGTGAAACAACAAACTCTATGCTCTCCCATTCAAGTCAATGGACCCTCAGCTTCAACAATGTTTAATGCATCGTGACGCTACTACAGTACATGAATGAGAAGAAACTGGTGTCAGCTGTCACCAAAGTAGATGATTCTGAACAAAAGTTTAAAAACATTTTAGAGCATATTTAGTCAATGTAACGTAAAAGTATAATTGACCACTTTTTCTTTTCTTTTCTTTATACATTTACGGGAACGTGAGCTTACTTTACAGTCTCAGAGCAATTGCCACTAATTTGGGATGGACTCCAGCACCCCCGCGTAAGAAAATGGATGGATGGATAATCTATTTTCAATAATACACATTGTAGTGCATCGCCTTAGATGGGAACAAGGCCCTGACTAAGATGGCCACAATGTAGGCATGTAGCTTTGCATGACTGCTACAGCTCTAGTTATTTCTATGGTTCCAACCATGTGACCTAGAAACACTTCAAGATTGGATTTTGGGGGATAAACATTCAATATGGCTCCCATTCATTTTGCACCAGTTGCGCAGATATTAGTAATATGACGGTTTAGAGCCCAATATACAGTAGGAAGGGAATGTATATGGCTCTATTCGTCACGGTTTACCTGACACATGAAACGTGACAAATTGGGGTCCGTAAAAAAACGTTTTGTGGCAATTCCAATGTAGTAGAAAATTTGCCCTAGGGTTACCCCTAAACTGAATGCATTGGGAAGGATATGACACATAAGAGGTCAGGTCACCCTGACAGAACTAGTTCTGTGGTGGGGTGATATTTGAACATTGGACAGTTGCATAAGTTGTTATTTTGTTAGACTCAGACCACAGGAAGGTTATAAATGATTGCTGTGGACCGATACGGGGCGGCATTCTTTCTAATTCCTTCGAGGATGTACCATCTTTCGTCTCATGAGACACTGTCTCCATAAACACATGTATTTCCAATCCAACTGTGTATCATCTGATTGGGTAAATAAACTCTTGTAACCAATTCTCTTTTATTCCTGTTTAAGACTCTGACTTTTCCACTACACCAACTTTGACCACAGTGACGGTTACTCTGTAGAGCGGCACTTTCTATCATTTTCAGCAGACTGCATTGCAAAATGAATAACCCCCCACCCTCTCACGAGACCTACCCAGGATGGGGCCATATGAATCCCTTCCCTACTTTACAGGCCTAAAGTAGCGCAATGTTATGAAATGGATGCATATCTTCTTAAGAAAAATTACACAGAAGTGTAAAACTAAGATAACAACTGGACAGCACAGCTCAGTGTTAAATGTTAAATACAAATGTAGGTTTCTTAAGGAAAACTGTCCATATGTAGGTTTGTGGAGAACAAGAAACATAAATATATCCATAAACAGTTTTTTTTTCAGGTAATTTTAAATTTTATACAGACATCGACAAAGTGGTCACTGCAAATTTGAGTCTCGATACTCAACGAGAACAACAGGTTCACACAGCAGCAACCTAGCTTTCTCTGCGTTTTTTGGTCATCGTATCCACTTTTCTCTTCATGATACAATATCTTAGGGACTCTATAATAACAACTTCTTACCAGGAATGAACCAAGACTTGATTGCGGTGTGTACTTGAATTCGAGGTGACAGCAATTGTACGTGACTTCACATCATGCAACCCAGCAATGGAATATTCCCCAATCTTATATATGTAATTGAGCTGCATTGCACCTTCTTACATTCAGTATTACAACAGTGAACTATATTTTTGGCATTATTTTGGGGCCCATTTGTTTGTTCTTTTGTTAGACATCTTAAGATCACTGTGATGGCTTTTGTTGTTGGGACATAGTCTAGAAGCTACAGTAGCTACACATATACTAGCTGCAAGAAAAGCTGTTATGTATTGCACTACTAATGCCTCCTAAACATCGACACTATTATGATAATATTACTAAATATGATCAAATTAATTCTGGATCAAGACTTTTTTGCAGAAAGAAGTCAGTGAGACACACACATCCAAAAATAGGGCTTTCTTGGTGGAGTTAATTAGAATTATACCTAAAAGATTAATTTCATTGAGCACTGCAAGGGTTATGTCATACATTAATTGACTTTGAATTATGTGTTTGGTTGGGTTCATCTTGTACCATGAATCACAATGTGAGGGTCATACTTCATGCTCTTACTGTCAATGTTCTACTTTGAATGGTTTGCTGATAATATTCATGGACATAATGGTGTCACGATTAAACAAACTGGCGTACCCAAAACCAGACAAGAGGACAGATCCCCAAAGTCCAAAGGTTTTAATTTAAACAATCGAGGGATGAGGGAGAGGCGTCGTCAGCTGGAGTGGAGGTGTTTGGCAGGCAGGCAGGCTTGTAGCAGGTAGGCATTGAAGGCGGAGGAAAACAGGGCTAAGTCGAGGAGCAAAAACACCAAGTGCAAAAAACACAAAAACAGCAGATCAGCAAGATCATCAAAAATGCTAGGATGCTAGGAAAACTGGCTAGAAGCGTTACCACGTGGAGAACTGTGAAACAATCTAGCAGCGCCGTGGGAGAAGACCAGGGCTTTTATAGAGTGGAGGTGATGAGAAGATGGCAGGCAGGTGAGTGATATGATCAGCGACAAGTGTGCCAAACCAGGAAGCCAGGAACCAAAACTCCGCTCACACATAACCACACACAGACAGACAACACATAAAAACACAAGACACTACAGTGGCTGTGACAGTGCCTCCCCCTCACGGAACGCCCCCAGGCAATCCACCAGCCTTGTCAGGGTGGAAATCAGAGATGAGAGATGGATCCAGTATGAACCGACGCGGAACCCAGCACCGCTCCTCAGAACCATAGCCTGCCCAGTCCACCAGGTACTGGAACCCCTTACCACAATGCCGTGCGTCCAGCAGCCGCCGGACGGTATATGCAGGGTGGTCATCGATGACACAGGGGGGTAGGGGGTGGCACATCTGGAGGAGCAAGCGGACTGGTCACAACTGGCTTCACCTGAGAGACGTGGAAGATGGGATGGATCTCCAGGTGAGGAGGTAATTTGAGCTTGACAGCAGTTGGGTTGACACTGGCGACGATTCATTGGAACAGACAAAACGGGCTGACAGCTTCCTGGAGTCCATCTTCAAGGGAAAGTCTTTAGAGGACAGCCACACATGTTGGCCTGCCTGGTACTCCGTGGAAGGAATCCGGTGGCGGTCAGCAAAGCGCCGATTTTGGTCCACTGACCTGAGCAGGGCAGCACGCACATCCCTCCACACCTTCCGACAACGCCTAGGTGACTCTGGACAGACGGAACAGCAATGTCGGCCTTTTCAGCTGGAAATAGTGGTGGTGAAACAATCTGGCAGCGCCGTGTGAGAAGACCAGTGCTTTTATAGAGTGGAGGTGATGAGAAGAGCAGGCAGGTGAGTGATATGATCAGCGACAGGTGTGCCAAACCAGGAATCTGGGAAACTCCTCCCACACATAACCACACACAGACAGACAACACATAGAAACACAAGACACTGCAGGGACTGTGACAAATGGGTGTCAAGCATTTGATCTATTCATATTTTACAACCCAACATGGCTAAAATGTACTATATACTTCTTCTAATTTTCTATATGTAGCACACACCTTATTTCAAGAGCATGACACAAGTGGTAATGCTAATGTGGCTTTAATGTTCTAACATAAGCTTCATGATGTCCACAAGCAATATGCTGCATATTTGATGGTAAAATCTCTTTATACGCTCACTAATTGTACACATGATTTTGGGTTAATGCTTTGCTAGGGCTCATTTCCTGTAGGTTCTACAAGCTGGATATGTCCTCTTTAATATTGTTAATATGATAAATAATTAACATGCTAGTGAGTTAATGTAATAACCTAAATGTATAACAGCCTTACTGGTTCCATTTTTATTTAATATGGAGCTGTATTAGCATTAATTTGTGTGCACCCAAACCTCGAAGCTTTTGTCACAAACTCAACTTAACTACTATTTTATATTTTCAACTTGGACATACTATAGCAGGCACCAAAGTCTTTGAGAAGTGACCTGCTTTCCTCTGTCTGATTCTATATTTATTATAAAATGTTATATTTCTGGGGTGCCATATAACTCACACCCATACAAACATGCCTCAAGAGGAGGTGGGCAAAACTTGCATATTGGGTTAAAATTTGGCTGAGAAGCTCGGCATCAAGCAAAAACATAGCAAAAATGCAACAGACAGTGCCATGTATGGGTCAAGAGTGTCCTGCAAGCTACCAATCATGCTTTGCGGCAGGACGATACGAGTGTAATTTGGACATGCTCTGCGTCAACATTTATTGTATGGCCACATAGATATAGATTACTTTTTTGTGTCGCATGTGTGCTGACTTGTGTTGTTTTATTTTTGCACCATGGCTGAGAGAGTAGAATTCCTGCATATTAAGCGCTGCTCAAAATCAGGTTTTGACAGAGAACATATATGGTTTGTTAGTGTCTTTTTTTTGCTGTGGCTGATGTAGGCCATAATAGCAAAATAAATTTAGACAACTAAATATTACAATGTAGAAAATGTTAGCTGGGGTTAGGAAACTGTGGAAATTTTCTTTACCCTGCTCAAGAGTCACCTTTAAGATGTACTCACTTTAGCTCTATCATACAGTACCTAGCCCCACTTCATACCTAAGGCTCACCTTTGGCTACATTTGTTTGCATAATAATCATTTAATTAATGTGATGGCCTTCCTTATAGGCATTCACTGACAGTGGAAACCTTGTGCAAAATATACCCTGTGGGCCAAATGGTCAGTATAAGTGTGAGTTCATGTTTTAGTATTCTGTTTGCCAAGTCTTTGTCCAAATAATGTACATTATTTATTAATTAACATTATAACATTCTGTTGCATGACGCAAAGTCGGCATTATTTAAAACTCTCGTGCGCGATGGGCACGCATACAAGATAATGTCGATGTATTACTGGCACAATAAGCGTGTTTTTGTACAGATGTTAATTTTGTAAAATATTTGAATGCTTATAACAATGATATAGATTACTATAGTGTAAATGCAACAGCATGTCCGACTTGTCCTGCAGTGTCTACTGGAAAACTGCCTGTACGTCAAGGCCTAAAAATGAGAGTTCCACAATTCGTCAGTCAACTTTCTGGGCCACATTATTCAAAAGGGACACATCAAGGCGGACCCCAAGAAGGTCGAGGCAGTACCTACTCAGCGGCCTAGTGGTTAGAGTGTCCGCCCTGAGATCGGTAGGTTGTGAGTTCAAACCCCAGCCGAGTCATACCAAAGACTATAAAAATGGAACCCTTTACCTTCCTGCTTGGCACTCAGCATCAAGGGTTGGAATTGGGGGTTAAATCACCAAAAATGATTCCCGGGCGCGGCACCGCTGCTGCCCACTGCTCCCCTCACCTCCCAGGGCGTGATCAAGGGGATGGGTCAAATGCAGAGGACAAATTTCACCACACCTAGTGTGTGTGTGTGACAATCAATGGTACTTTAACTTTAACTTTAATGAAGTGGCCACAACCCTCCACACGGACAGAATTGAGACGTTTTCTGGACTTCGCTGGATTTTACCGCCGGTTCATAAAGAACTTCAGTAAGGTTGCCACTCTTCTCCACACACTCACTTCCACCCTCATCCCATTTCAATGGACCAAGGAGGCCAGTGTCGCCTTCCTGGGGCTGAAGGAGAGCTTCACGTCCGCCCCTGTCCTCGTCTACTCCGATCCAGACTGCCCGTTTATCGTCGAAGTGGACGCATCGGATTCGGGTATCGGGGTGGTACACTCCCAGCACGCCCAACATAATAATGTCTTACATCCATGTACAGTTTTCTCCAGAAGACTCACACCACCGGAGCGCAACTACAACGCAAGAAATCGGGAACTGCTCACAGTACACGATGCCATAGCTGAGTGGAGACACTGGCTGGAGGGGGAAAAGCATCCGTTCCTTGTTCTACCCGATCACCTCAACTTCATCCATATTCTCTCTGCCAGAAGACATAACCGCCAGGCAAGTTGGCCACAATTCTTCAGTAGATTCAACTATACTCTCTCTTTCAGACCAGGCTCCCGCAACACCAAAGCTGATGCCCTCTCCAGACAGTTCTCGGAGGAGACCACCAGCACATCTACTTCCCCCTGCCTGGGTGGCGGGGATGATCACCTGGGAGATCGAATCCGGGACCGGGTGATGGACCCCCCGACAGACTGTTCGTTCCACATGACCTCCGACCCAAGGTGCTGGACTGGGGTCACTCCAGCGTCTTCGCTTTCCACCCGGGGATCCATCGCTCGCTATCATTCATCCGGCACTCATTTTGTTGGCCATCCATGGAGACCGACACCTGAGAGTTTGTCGCCGGTTGTTCCATGTGTGCCTGCAACAAAGCTTCCCACAGCCCTCCGACAAGACTCCTATTCCCCCTACCTGTTCCTGGCCGAACCTGGTCCCACATCGCCCTGGATTTTGTGACTGGATTCCCCACCTCCCAAGGTAATACAACTGTACTAACGATCAAAGATAGATTCTCCAAGGCTGCACTTTTTGTCCCCCTCCCCAAGCTTCCCTCCGCTGCTGAGACTGCCGACTTACTCATCCAGCATGTAGTCAGACTCCATGGCATCCCCCAGGACATTCTGACCGTGGCCCCCAATTCACCTCCCGCGTGTGGCAGTCATTCTGCAAGGGAATTAGGGAAACGGTCACCCTCACCTCTGGATACCACCTGCAAAGTAACTGACAAGAAGAGAGAGCCAACCAGGGTTTAGAGACATAGAGACTATGCTCCGTTGCGTTGCCGCCCGCCAACCCTCCCACTGGAGCAAATACATACCCTGGGTGGAGTACGCCTTTAACTCCATGGCCAGCTCCGCCACAGGTATGTCCCCGTTCAAATGTTCACTAGGCTCCCAACCAATGTTCCCTCTAATTTTTCATGTGTGTGAGCAAACGCAAAAACTCCCTGAGCATTCAGTGGAGCCCATGTGAGCAACATCAGACGTGCACACTGTGGCTACACCAGCAGCACACCTGTCCCAAACCTGACTAAATAACAAGTTAAATCTCCATCCATCTATCCATTTTCTACCGCTTGTCCCTTTCGCTGCATTCGGGCGGAAGGCAGGGTACACCCTGGACAAGTCGCCACCTCATCGCAGGGCCAACGCAGATAGACAGAAAACATTCTGTTATTATTATAATCAAATGACAGCAGTCATTTCCATTTCTAATATAAGTGTTTAGGCCCACTTACAATGACAATAACAAAAAATATTGTTTTTCATGAACTGTGTACTTGTATTGTTTGTCTGGGTGGAGGTACCGCTTTGGAAATAATTTGTACCCCTTTCAGACATTGCATTTAGTTCCCATTAAAACATTCACATGTTGCACAATGAGATGTTAGCAGGGGATCATGTGTACATTCCTGCAACTACCTGTTTGTAAAAAATATATTTTTATTAGTATTTATTTAAGATACTGACAGCATTTCATGATTAATATTTATAAATTAATATTCCTAATAAATGACACTAGAATAAGCACACATTTGATTGGTAAATCATAGTGTAACGACCTGGAATGACACTTTATGTGTGGTGTTGGAGTTGTCCGACTTTTTGTGTGGCTGTAAATGCATCACTGGCTAAGTGCCATATGTGCATGTGTTGGCGCAAGTGAGAAAGAGCGAGCGGCTGTTGTTGATATAACAAAGTTGCTTTTGGTCTGGTTTGTACTGCAGAAAATGACCAGTTTTGCTAGATATCATTATTTTTACTAATGTTTTGGTGATGTGTTTATGGCCGACAATAAAGAGTTTTGCTCAGTAAAGTGATCGATGGAATTCATGTCCTCAAAGTGTCTCGACAGACGTTACAATATTTGAACAATGATGACGAAAACTGTTTTCTCTGTCGTGTCCGTGTGTCGAAAATTGTTATGCGCTTATTTTGTTATTTGATTTTGTTCGTGGCATAGATTTGCCGTGCGCAGAGGACACTTGAGCAGTGCGCAATTGCACAGGCGCGCACCTTAGAGGGAACGTTGCTCCCAACCACCCTTATTCTTTCAGCAAGAGGTCTAGGCAGTGGTACCCTCCACCCGGGCCCACCTAAAACGCAGCCAGACCATCTGGAAGACTGCTCGGGCTGCTCTATTAAAGACGTCAGACAGGATACGCCGCAACGCCGACCGGCACCGCATCCCGGCACCCTCCTATAAGCCCGGGAAGCAGGTGATGTTACGTGCCAAGAACCTCCATCTCCAGGTACACTCCTCAAAATTGGCATCCCGCTACGTGGGACCTTTCCCCATCGATGCCATTATCAACCCTGCTGCCGTTCGTCTCTCTCTCCCGTCTTCCATCAAGATTCACCCAGTTTTTCACGTATCTCAAATCAAGCCTGTTTCTGTCAGCCCTCTCTCACCCCCCACCCATGACCCCCCTCCTCCCAGGGTCCTCGAGAGCGGTGATCCAGTCTGGACGGTAAAGGAGATCCTCAGGGTTCGTCGGCAGGGTAGCGGGGCTGGTCTACCTGGTCGACTGGGAGGGCTATGGGCCAGAGGACCGATCCTGGGTGCCGACTTCCTACCTTGCGGACCCCTCTCTTCTAGAGGGCTTTTACCATGCCAACCCGGATGCACCCCGTGGCTCGTCGGGAGTCTCCTATAAGGAGGGGGGTACTGTCACGGTCCGTGCGCATTCCAATGTGCATTCATCTGTGCGCTCCACTGAGCACAACTCCAAGCGCGCCCCCAAGCGTGCCACTCCTGCAGTAGCTGCCGGTGCACTCACTCAGCAATCAACACACCTGGCACTGATGAGAGGGACGACTTCTTAAACCACCACGTCCTGAGATCCAGTGCCAGAACGTAGCGACCCGTACATTGTACCGTAAGCTCCTCTCAAGCTCCCTTGTTGCTTTTCATTCCTGATCTGTGTTTTTCCAGCGTTAATTGTTGTGTCCTTCCTCGTCCCGCAGTTCTTGTGTGTGTCCCCGAGTCGAGCTGTGTGTCTCGCACTCCTGGATCTTCCCTGTCTTACTCGTGCTTCCTGGATTCCGACCCCTGGCCTGTCCCTGGACTACGACGCCTTGCTCGAGCCTCTCGACCACTCTTCTGCCCCCGGACTACCCTGCATGCCTTGCCCTTGTCTGACCGCACCGCTCCTCTCAACACGCACCTCCAACATTTACGGTAACATTCTCCAGTTACATACTCCACATCATATATTTATATCTTTAATAAATACGCCCGAGGCTAAATGCTCTCCCAGCCTCAGTGCCGTCTTCTACTCCCCGGTACCATTACAATACTATCAGTGTAATGTGTACCAAATCCGGTAATTTTATAGGCATTAACCTAAGTCCGTGGTGACGATTCACGTAAGACTAAATGGTGCCATAAGTTGATACCCTTGTTGCACTTCTGGTTGCAGACTCGACCAACTCAAACACCTGGCGGGCAAACCAGCACTCAGCACGGACTCAGCCGGACTGCTTCTACGTAAATTTGCAATTTTCCACGCCAACAAAGCAAGTATGCCTGATAGAAAACACTGGCAGGTACAGTAAGGCTCAGCCTTTCAAAATGCGCTAACTGGATGCTCATTTACGTTGAATTTGCCATAGGCATTTTACTAATTAGCATTAGTGATTTTAAATGGTTATTTCAAGACCTCCAAATTTGGTCATTAAAACTACATGTCACAATCAAACTGTGTAATAAGTACAATACTTACAGTATAAAGGCATTTTAGGGTGCAACACAAGACTAGATTCAGCGTAATGGCAAAGACTGCTCCCTGACTAGGGAACTCACCGTAGACGTTGTTCTGCATTGGAGATGACCCGATACCAACAGTGTCTGAGCAACCTGTCAAAAGCCTTGGCAGATGGTACAGTGCAAGCCTCAAGGATGAAGATCAAGTGCAGCAGTTACAGCAGGACATCGCAAACGGGCTGGAGAAGATCAACAAGACTCTACTGCCTGGGAAGCTCAAGCTTTGGTGCCTACAGTTTGGTCTTCTCCCACGGGTAATGTGGCCACTTACCATGTATGAGGTCCCACTAACAAGTGTGGAGAAAATCGAGCGAACCATTGCGTCATACGTGAAGAAATGGCTTGGTGTCCCGCGATGTCTAAGCAACATCGGCCTTTACGGCAAAGGGGTCCTTGAACTACCCCTCACAAGTCTAACAGAAGAGTACAAGTGCTCAAAAGCAAGACTTCTGATGACATTGAAGGACTCCAAAGACCAGACCGTCAGCAATGCTGCACCTTCCGTACTAACTGGATGGAAATGGACACCATCCAATGCTGTGGAGCAAGCTACATCTGCCCTGAGACACCAAGACATCATGGGACTTATCCACCATGGAAGAGGAGGCTTTGGCCTGGCAGCGAGCAAACCATCTTGGCGCAAGGCAACAACATCTGAGCGGAGGAAACTGGTGGTCGAGAAGGTGCGCAGGCAGGAGGAAACTGCGAGAATTGCTAAACAGGGGCAATGGATGCGGTGGGAAGGCCTGGAGAGGAGAAAGATCAGCTGGAGTGAACTATTGCAGATGGAAGCAAGCAAAATCAGCTTCATCATACGATCTGTATATGACGTGCTTCCATCACCAAAAAAACTACATCAGTGGTATGAGGAGGATCCAACCTGCCCCCTCTGCCCAGCTCCAGTGACTCTCAGGCACATCCTGTCTGGTTGCAAAACCAGCCTCACACAAGGCCGCTACACCTAGAGGCACAATCAAGTCATCAATAGGAGTTGGTTGCATTTCTCTTGGTCTCTAGTGCTGCAGACTAGAGACCAAGAGAAATGCAACCAACTCCTTACCCCCAAGACCGAGCAATCCAAAAAAAACAACATTCATCCGGAAGGGACAGGAACAACCCAAGAATTTTCCTACGAAGCCAGAAACTGGACATCTATCCATGGCCCGGGACTGCAAGATGCTCATAGATGTTGGCCAGCAACTCATCTTTCCACCTGAGATTGCTTCCACCAGCCTTAGGCCAGACATGGTACTCTGGCCCCCTTCACGAAGATCTGTGTATATCATAGAACTCACAGTCCCAAGGGAGAACTCAGTTGAGGAGGCCTATGAATGCAAGAAAATGCGATACATAGAGCTGGCAAAAAACGCAACTCAAAATGGCTGGAATGCGAAGGTCTGTCCAGTTGAAGTGGGATGCAGAGGATTTGTGGCATCTTCCACCATGAGATTGCTGATTTTACTGGTCCTTACTGGTCCTCTGGATTTTTTGCAACTTTAGAGACATATTTGATATCTCGAAAATGTTTGTCAAAATAAAATTTGACGACTTTGTGGCAGTGGACTTTAAAGGTTCACATTAGCAAAATACGTCATAGTTGCAGTAAAACTACTTGAGGCTTAAGAACTAGAGGAAGACCTTCTTACTTCTTAACAGTGGGTATTGGAATGTGCAATAAGGAAATATAGTTTTGGTTCGGCAGGAGGGAGCTTATCATTAAATAGGATCCAGAATTAACAGACCACCTTTCTGCGCTTCATCATGAACGTAGTGCTGTTTGACCGAGACAGATGGGGAAGGTAAATCAAGGCCGCTGAGTGGAGAGCACTGCTGACAGCACATTAGAGCCTCTCTCAATGAACTGTCACAAGTGCACAGTGAAAGGAAAGTTTGATCATTCCAAGCTGCTGTCCTGTCAGACATCCTTAAAAGCAAATGGGGCCTAAGTGCTGCGGCGCTGCGAGATGACAGTTGTTGCCGGTGCAAAGAGACAGCATCGACACTCAAGCCGCCACCCTGCTATAGGACAATGAGGTGAGGAGGGCTCGAGCAACGTTTCTTAACCTCTAATCTCACTTTTACGGTAAAAGCATGTGACAAAATGTCAGTCTTCAACATCATCATTTGCATCATTAAGGAGCACGACTTAACTTTTATGCTGCTTCTGCAGAAAGGTCATCAATTTATGAAAAAAGGGACATTCACTAAGCACATTCTATAACACACACACATATATATATATATATATATATATATATATATATATATATATATATATATATATATATATATATATATATATATATATACATATATACATATATATATATATATATATATATATATATATATATATATATATATATATATATATATACTGTATATATATATATATATATATATATATATATATACACATACATATATATATATATATATATACACACATACTGTATATACAAATATATATATATATATACACAACATATATATATACACACATACTGTATATACAAATATGTATATATATATATATATATATATATATATATATATATATATATATACAGTATAACATTTTGGGGGGTGGGGTCAGAAAATGGCTGATGATCAATGATACATTTAAACGAGCAAATGTGATAGCAAAACAAGATCATCAAAACACAGTATGAGAAAAGTCCGGCAAACCTTTTTTTTTTTTCTTCCAGTGTATTAACCGGGACATATGAAGATCTTTAATCTTTTCGCACTAATGAAATGTTGTTACAATGTTGGATACTTGTGTTAAACAACGCCAAAGCGTCAAATCATGAGGTTAGAGTATTTGAGCTTAAGCCTGCATGCATTTTTGAATGCCTTTGCGGTGTTTTGCAGTCTGGCTACGTTGTGACGCTATAGCGAGCTGGGGGTACTTTTTTGGACATTACAGTGCATTTGGAAAATATTCACAGCGCTTCACTTTTTACTTTGTTACAGGCCTGTTACAAAATGGAATAATTTCATTTTTGTCCTCAAAATTCTACACACAATACCCATAATGCCAATGTAAAATATGTATTTTTTTGTTTTTTTTTAGAAATGTTTTGAATTTTTTTTTTATAAGAAATCACATGTACATAAGTATTCACAGCCTTTCCCATTAAGCTGAAAAGTGAGATCAGGGGCATTCTGTTTAAACTGAATGTCCCTGAGATGTTCCAACAACTTAAATGGAATTCACTTGTGGCTAATTCAGTTGGTTGGGCATGATTTGGAAAGGCACATGCCTGTCTATATATAAGTTGCCACACTTGACAGTGCATGGCAGCACTCAAACCAAGCATGAAGACGAAGGAATTGTTTGGAGGAAACCAGGCACCACTCATCACCAGGCCAATACTATTCCTACAGTGAAGCATGGTGGTGGCAGCATCATGCTGTGGGGATGTTTTCTAGTGGCAGGAACTGGGAGACCAGTCAGAATAGCGGGAAAGATGAATGCAGCGATGCACAGAGACATCTTGGAATAAAACCTGCTCTTAAACGGTTCATCTTTTAACAGGACAACGACCCTAAGCACACAGTCAAGATATCAAAGGAATGGCTTCAGGGCAACTGTGTCAATGTCCTTGAGTGGCCCAGCTAGAGCCCAGACTTGAATCCCATTGAACTTCTCTGAAGAGATCTGAAAATGGATGCCCACCGACGCTTCCCACCCAACCTGATGTAACTTGAGAGGTTCCGCAAGAGGAATGGGCGAAACTGCCCAAAGATAAGTGTGCCAAACTTGTGGCATCTTATTCAAAAAGACTTGAGGCTGTAATCGCTGCCAAAGGTGCATCAACAATGTATTGAGCAAAGGCTGTGAATATTAATGTACATGTGATTGATTTTTTTTTTATGTTTAATACATTTGCAAAACTTTCGAAAAAAAACGGTTTCACATTGTTTTTATGGGCTATTGTGTGTGGACTTTTGAGGACAAAATTAATTCATTACATTTTGGAGTTAGGCTGTTAAATAACACATTGTGGAAAATGTGAAGTGCTGTGAATACTTTCTGGATGCACTGTATGTAAAGCTATCAGACAGAGGAGGAGAAGCTTTGTATGAGGCCAGCAGAGTTTCAGGAAACACAAGAAAAGGTAAGACAAAGTATTAAAAGACAAGGTTCCAATCTTGGCCTCATGTCACGTCGGTGTGACATGAAGTGACATAAATAATGCCAAAAGTTACTTTTTTATGCAGCTCTGTATCGATCAGAAGGGTGTATCTAATGTGTTCGAGTCAATCTGTATATAGAAAGGTTTATTTTTGACCGTGTCTGAAAAAAAGAGCAGTGACAGTTGTCTTCAAGATATTTAATTAACTTTTCAAAAGATAAAATATTATAGTTTTGGAGCTGGTAAAAGTAAGTCATAAATGTGACTGTGGAGCAAAATATATGCAAAAGTTACACCAATGCATATCCAATACCTATTATCTAGACCACAAGGAAGCATTTTAATGTAGATTAAAATGGTCATAAGTTCCCTTTAAATGTGTTTCTTTCTTATATAGTCCATCATGCACAATGACGTAATAAATCTAGCAATGCTGTTACATGGTTTTCAAATCCAATGACCAACCTGCACGCTCTTCAGTGGTTTTTCACAACACTCAATAAGAAGTTAATTATACACATGTGGTCAGCAATGTGTTAAAATGTAAAATGTATAGAATTTTGAGGATGCCTGTGATATAATCCATTCTATCTGCACTGAAGCGGTCAGGCCTGACGTGCCACTCACTCTCCACATGCTTTAAGCCGCCCCAATGGCTGACCTTTCAACTCTCACTCCCATTTGTTTAAATTATCTTTTTTCAGTCCGTATGGCAGATTAATGCTATCATGGCTACATACACTATATATATATATATATAAATATATATATATATATATATATATATATATATATATATATATATATATATATATATATATATATATATATATATATATATATATATATATATATATATATATATATATATATATATATATATATATATATATATATATATATATATATAAACCGGATCACTCCTTTTGCTTATATGTTAAGTGATTTTGTGGCTTTTGTTTCTGGCTGGGGTTTTTAGTCAATATTAGATTAAATACATCAAAACCTGAATGTGCAATCATCAAATGGATGCTCACTGATGAAAATGTCCTTGTACTGACCATGTAATGGCCCTGGGCAGAAGATATGAGATCAATTGTAATCACACTTATTCGTATTGTAAGCGGTCCTTACTGCATGTAATGTCCCCAATTCCATCAAATTTGCCCGCTGTCACAAAAAATTTAGTTAGTTTGAAAAGTAATTCTTTGTTTGGCAGACGATAGGATGTGGGTTCTTAGAAAACGCAGATGTCTTTAAAACGGTACTTTGAATATAAAACAGTGAACACAATGTCCTTTTAAATGTATGTGTGATACACTTGTCAAGCTGCAATACATGTTTTAATGGAGATGTTTGTCTAGTATTAAAGTTATTTTTTTTCATATACAGTAGTACCTCAACTAACGAGGACATTGCGTTCCTCGATCAAGCTTGGAATTCAAAACACTCGTAGCTCATATTAGTCCCGCCCAATGAAATGATTTAGAAACAATTTATTTTCTGCTTGGCCCTCCCGAAACACCACGTTTTTAACATATAACATGCCTTTTAAATCGAAAAACTAACTTTTAAACAATTAAAACATAACGATACCATGCACTATAAACAACTACAGTAGTTTTGTGAAATAATGAATGGTATTGCACAGCATTTACCTTGAGGACCGGACTAATGTGGTGTCTCCTTCGGAATGCTTCTCTGTCCAGTGTTGCCAACTCCGCTTATTATAAGAGCTGGTTGCGTGTTTCTTTCATAACATCTGGCAACAGGAACTAGGAAATAGTTGTTTGTTTTGCACATGGACATATTTGAGCGATGGATTGAATCAGGACTAAACAGAACGCATTTGAACACATCAAACAGCACCAGCTGCTTCTTAATATTGTTATGGATAAACATTTGTGAAAGCAATCCGCTGACTGGTTGCAGCTTGTGTGATGGGGACTGACAAGGCTACGGTAAGACTGACTCACCGGGTAGGCTGCTAACAGGTAGGACACATTTTTAATGGTTTGTTTCTCTGATTTGGATTTCCTCTTCCTTTAATTTGCACATACTTTCTTATTTCTGAGGGTTGGTGGGCAGGATTGTGTGGATCTCTGAGCGGCGCTCAAACACACAAATCAACTGTCTAATCATAACTTAAGTTTGTTTCTTGCGTAAACAAAGCAAGGACAACAACATGTAACTATAAGTCGGTAACACTTTAGTATTGGGAACATATTCACCATTAAAGGCCTACTGAAATGAAATTGTTTTATTTAAACAGGGATAGCAGATCCATTCTATGTGTCATACTTGATCATTTCGCGATATTGCCATATTTTTGCTGAACGGATTTAGTAGAGAACATTGACGATAAAGTTCGCAACTTTTGGTCGCTGATAACAAAAGCCTTGCCTGTACCGGAAGTAGCGTGACGTCACAGGTTGAAAGGCTCCTCACATTTCCCCATTGTTTTCAATGCAGCGAGAGCGATTCGGACCGAGAAAGCGACGATTACCCCATTAATTTGAGCGAGGATGAAAGATTTGTGGATGAGGAACCTATGAGTGAAGGGCTAGAGTGTAGTGCAGGACGTATCTTTTTTCGCTCTGACCGTAACTTAGGTACAAGGGTTCATTGGATTCCACACTTTCTCCTTTTTCTATTGTGGATCACGGATTTGTATTTTAAACCACCTCGGATACTATATCCTCTTGAAAATGAGAGTCGAGAATGCGAAATGGACATTCAAAGTGACTTTTATATCCACGACAATACATCGGTGAAGCTCTTTAGCTACGGAGCTAACGTGATAGCACATCAGGCTTAAGTGCAGATAGAAACAAAAGAAATAAACCCCTGACTGGAAGGATAGACAGAAAATCAACAATACTATTAAACCATGGACATGTAAATACATGGTTAATGCTTTCCAGGCTGGCGAAGCTTAACAATGCTGTTGCTAACGACGCCATTGAAGCTAACTAAGCAACGGGACCTCACAGATCTATGCTAAAAACATTAGCTATCCACCTACCCCAGCCCTCATCTGCTCATCAACACCCGTGCTCACCTGCGTTCCTGCGATCGACGGAGCGACGATCATAGATGCGGTCGGCGGCCCGGAGATGGAAGAACTCAAGGTGATATCGGCGGCTAGCGCGTCTGCTATCCATCTCAAAGTCCTCCTGGTTGTGTTGCTGTAGTTTGCCGCTAATACACCGATCCCACCCACAACTTTTTTCTTTGCCGTCTTCATTGTTCATTAAACAAATTGCAAAAGATTCACCAACACAGATGTCCATAATACTGTGGAATTTTGAGATGAAAACAGAGCTTTTTGTATTGGATTCAATGGTGTACCAATACTTCCGGTTCAACGATTGACATCACGTGCATATGTCATCATACATAGACGTTTTCAACCGGAAGTTTAGCGGGAAATTTAAAATTGCACTTTACTAATCTAACCCCGCCGTATTGGCATGTGTTGCAATGTTAAGATTTCATCATTGATATATAAACTACCAGACTGCGTGGTCGGTAGTAGTGGGTTTCAGTAGGCCTTTAATTAGTTGCTTATTAACATGCAAATTAGTAACATATTGGCTCTTAATTAGTCATTATTAAGTACTTATTAATGCCTTATTCTGCATTGCCTTATTAAACAACCATTTAGCCATTAACTAAGAGTCTTCCCTCAATAACCTCAGAATTATTGTTTATTAGTAACCCTAACCCTAACCCGTATATGTTCCCCTAGTGTCCAAATAACTCTCAATTAAGTCTGTTACTTTAATAAGCAACTAATTAATGGTGAATATGTTCCTCATACTAAAGTGTTACCATTAAGTCTTTATTTCTCAAACAGCTGTGTAAAATAAGCAGCAAAAACGTGTAACAGTATATTAACTCTTTTACAAATGTTACTTCAACCGACGGTAAAAATACTCATAACTTAAAGCAGACAGCTCGTATTTCAAATTATTCTTAAAGGCCTACTGAAACCCACTACTGCCGACCACGCAGTCTGATAGTTTATATATCAATGATGAAATCTTAACATTGCAACACATGCCAATACGGCGGGGTTAGATTAGTAAAGTGCAATTTTACATTTTCCGCAAAATATCCTGCTGAAAACGTCTCGGTATGATGACGTTTGCGCGTGACGTCACGGATTGTAGCGGACATTTTGGGACACCATTGTGGCCAGCTATTAAGTTGTCTGTTTTCATCGCAAAATTCCACAGTATTCTGGACATCTGTGTTGGTGAATCTTTTGCAATTTGTTTAATGAACAATGAAGACAGCAAAGAAGAAAGCTGTAGGTGGGAAGCGGTGTATTAGCGGCCGGATGCAGCAACACAAACACGTAGAAAACTGGGACAACAGAGACTCTTACCAGGAGGACTTTGAGTTGGATACGCGCTACCGTGAGTACGCAGCTGCGGCTTCCAAACATTGGATCGCTTGCCCGTACGTGCGTGCCGCTATGTGCATGTCACGTACGTGACTTTGGGGAAATATACAGTATGTGCTGTATGAACTTTGCGGTGGTGAACGGTACTTTGGGCTGTGGGATTGAGTGTGTTGTGCGGGTGTTTGAGTTGTATTGGTGGGTTATATGGACGGGAGGGGGGAGGTGTTTGTTATGCAGTATTAATTTGTGGCATATTAAATATAAGCCTGGTTGTGTTGTGGCTAATAGAGTATATACAGTATATGTCTTGTGGTTATTTACTGTTTTAGTCATTCCCAGCTGAATATCAGGTCCCGCCCGCCTCTCACAGCATCTTCCCTATCTGAATCGCTTCCACTGCCCTGTAATCCTTCACTCTCACTTTCCTCATTCACAAATCTTTCATCCTCGCTCAAATTAATGGGGTGATCGTTGCTTTCTCGCTCCGAATCGCTCTCGCTGCTGGTGGCCATGATTGTAAACAATGTGCAGATGTGAGGAGCTCTTCAACCTGTGACGTCACGCTACTTCCGGTACAGGCAAGGCTTTTTTATCAGCGACCAAAAGTTGCGAACTTTATCGTCGATGTTCTCTACTAAATCCTTTCAGCAAAAATATGGCAATATCGCGAAAGGATCAAGTATGACACATAGAATGGACCTGCTATCCCCGTTTAAATAAGAAAATCTAATTTCAATAGGCCTTTAAGTTAAGGTGCTCATAAATAGAGGCACCACTGTATACATAATACAGTACCTGTATTTAGGTGGACATAATAATTAACATGGGCTGGGACTTTTTCATTATGTTAGAAGTTCATATCAGATCATTTATGATGCTCACAGTTGTAACTTTGGAGTTGAACCAATACTTCAACTGTCTTGAAACCCCATGAAATGAAATGAAATGAAATGGCTTCTTTGGGAATAGGTTGGAAAGGTTTTTGCAATCATATTTTTAATGAATAACTTACAAACTCCTGGACCAGTGGTGGGTAGAGACTTGTTTACCTCGGTGCAAAGCATCACAACACTGTATGCTACTTTGCTCTTCCATTATGGTGTGTGTCAAGGCCCGTGCCCACTGTTTAGCCTGGCGCAGAAGTACTCGTATTTGTAAGAACTTTGTCTCCCACATTAGTGTAAAACCCACTTTAACTGACTCCCCAGTGGACGGCAGGTTTTATCTCTGACGCAAAAGAACATTTTCATAAGTGCCCTGCTGGAGAGGGAAATGACACAAACAAAGAAATATCTGAACATAGATTGAACTTTGTTGTTCTCCACCAATTTGTTTGGTGGGTGGTAGTGGGCAAATGGGCTGTTTCCCCAAATGTAATGCTTTACACATGTAAAAAATTCACAAGACGGGTGAGTAGGACATGTACATCGAACGTGGGATCATCATTATGGCATTAAAAATGTAAACATTCCAAGAGGCCTTTTAGAGTCTTGTTGTGAGTGCATTTTCTTCCACACCGAAGCTTTACATGTTGACCATTTAACGCTCAAGTCGTATTTGACCCCCGGGAGTTTTGCTCTCACAAAGAGGACAAGCCGGTTCAAAAACATTGAACAAAGGACAATTGCAAAACAGATATGGCTTGTTAGTCCATCTCATTCTGGCTCAATGCTTTTAATGTCAATGGTCCTCAGACAGATATCACCTTGCCACTAAAAGTGGGAGCGAAGCAGGAGAAACAGCCATTAAGAGCAATTCGACTACATGAAAGTAGTATCTAACAGGTCCACTCTTAGTGACAGATGTCATTTTAACCTGTAAAATGTTGTACTGGCACTTTAAGGTTAGATCATTTTACCCTTCAGCTCCTGCTGCCTGCTGTATAATGGCGAGGGCACGCTCCTTTTATTTTGGACTCCACAGTCGATATGTTCAACACCCGTTACTTTTAGACTGTAGATACTGAAAAGATCCACCCTGCAGTAAAATAGTGGGGAAAAGTGTTTTTCGATCCCCTTTAAAAGTTATTTCCTTTACAAAGCAATTGATCCTTTGTTCAGTTTCTTGTGCCGAAGCCAAAAAAATGTTTCTTCTGTTCAGATGACAATTATGACAGCGCAGGTTTAATCATAGAATCGGGTAGTTCATTTTCTCAGTGTCAACATGAAACCTTGTCAAAAAATGAATTCTGTCTTTCTCTCGGGAGATAAGCAGGCTCCAATGCACCAGGCTCATTCACAAGAAAAAAAACTTGCAGGTCACAAGGCAGCGACTTGCATGTTTTCTTATTTTTTTTCACTCTCTTGCTCCATCCTCCCCCTTTCCTTTTTTTCTGAAAACCACCCAAGAAGAGATTAATCATGAAGGGAAAACTCAACTTCACCCTCTAGCTGCAGGTCACAGTTCTTATTTCGTGTGGAATTGGCTTTCGGAAAGCAGAAGGCCTGCCCGGGGGGGGGGGGGGGGGGGGACCTGATATGAGAGGAATTTGAGAATGAAGCAGAGGGGATTGATTAGCCCACTTCATATCCCACACTCGGTAAGCACAGTCCAGCTGCAATCTAACACACCGCTGAGCTGAATAGACAAGAGAAATTGGATTCCTTCCTAATATTTAACCTTCAAGTCAGCTCTAACAGCTGTTGATGGGTTGCTCTCCCAGGTAGTTACAAAGGACTTTTTACATGTTACGTTGAGAGTGAGCAGAAAAGTGGGAATGTGATGACTTTTCTGTAGGTTATTCAATTACTATGGTGCAAAGAGCAGCCAGGCCACTGAAGCACATCATCTGCATGTATCTCTACTGAGGGATTTAATTTTACATCTCTACTTGTCCGAACAGGCGGTGTGAGCGTGTGGGCACGCGCAAATTCACCACTCGCACACGCACGCACACGCACACGCACAAAGTGCAATTAAGTTGAGTGTGCAGCTAATGGATGGATCATATGCACCCATAATGACTTACTTTGATGTGGCTTGTCAAAGTGGAGCTATTTTAGGGCAAAAGAGGCTTGAAAATATATCCTGTAATGCTTCTAGTCTTTTTATCTCTGCACAGGCGTACCTCAGGCGAGGAGCGGTGTCATCACTTTCCTCATTTCTTAGATCTGAAGAGACTGACTGCCAATCAGACATCAAATGCTAAATTAAGAGGCTGTATTGAGACCAGTGCAATGTCTGTATATGAAGCGTTTACAACGATTTGATTGCCCCTGTCAGATTTAGAATTTTAAGGATTATCCATATATCCATCCATCTATCTTCTTCCGCTCATCCCTGTTTAGGTTATGGGGGCAGCAGCCAAAGCAGAAAAGTTCAGACTTCCGTCGGCCCGGCTACATTGTGCAGCTTCTGCCAGGAGAACCCCAGACGTTACCAGGCTAGCTGAGAGTCATAGTCTCTCCAATGTGTCTTGGATCTTCCCCTGTGGCCTCATACTGGTCAGGCATGCCCTAAACACTGCCCCAATTTGGCATCCGGGGGGCATTCTAACCAGGTGTCAGAGCCACCTCATCTGGCTTCTCCCGAATGACTGCGCTTGTAACCCTATCTGACGGACCTTGGACTCGAACTGTCTATACGAGTTATGAACAGAATCTGTGAAAAAAGGCAGCCCTGGCGAAGTCCAACCCTCATTGGAAACGGGTCCGACTTACTGCCGGCAATGCGGAACAAGCTCTGATACCTATAATACAGGATGCAGGGAGCGGACCACCTCAGTCAGGCAGTCTGATAACCCATATTCCCGGAGCAAAGGCCACCTTAACCCGAGATGGTAGTTCGTATTGAGGACTGAAGTCCTTGTCTTCCACCATGGAAAGAGGACAGATATCAGTCACTAGCATATTCAAGATGCTCTCTGTGTGTTCAGCTGCTTGTTGTCTTAAACATGCCCTGAGCATTTGTAGGAAGTTGTCAATATAGGGCTGGGGTTTGCTGAATTTTTCATTTTTTAAATTTAATTTCATTTATTTATTCATTTCAGGCAATGACATAAAGAAGTATAAGTTGACAAAACATAATAATATAAAATAATATCGTGCATGATTGTCCAGTTTTGCCTGAAAGGGAGTGGGAAGAAGATAACTTTAAAAAATAAAATAAATACAATGTTAACATGTTTGTTTGTTTTTAATTGACACATATTTGATAAATAACAAGAGACACATTCTTTAAACTTCATATATACTCTACGTCAGTGGTCACCAACCTTTTTAAGCCTAAGAGCCCTGGTCTCAGCCAAAAACCATAGCAAGATCTACCCTTGTGTTTATGTATATATATACATATAAATATACATATATATATATATATATATATATATATATATATATATATATATATATATATATATATATATATATATATATATATATATATATATATATATATATATACATACACATTTTCTACTGCTTGTCCCTCTTGGGGTCACGGGGGTTGCTGGAGCCAATCTCAACTGCATTCGGGCAGAAGGCGGGGTACATCCTGGACAAGTCGCCACCTCATCACACGGCCAACACAGATAGACAGACAACATTTACACTCACATTTAGTGTTGCCAGTCAACCTTTCCCCAGTTGCATGTCTTTAGAGGTGGGAGGAAACCGGAGCACCGAAGGGAACCCATGCAGTCACAGGGAGAACATGCAAACTCCACACAGTAAGACCCCGGGCCCGGGGATCAAACCCAGGACCTTCCTATTGTTAGGCACACACACTATCCACCATGCTGCCCATATATACACTATATTGCCAAAATCAATCAATCAGTCAATGTTTATTTATATAGCCCTAAATCACAAGTGTCTCAAAGGGCTGCACAAGCCAGCGGGGGCTGGCTTTGTTTGGCAGGGGGTGGACTCGCGTGGTGTCATGTTAAAGTGGTCTGGTGTGGGTCACGAGCCGTGGGGGGAGGGAGAGGGGGGGGGGGGGTGGCGGCCTCCTGGCCGTAGTTCCTGGTTGTCGCCTACATGGACTGGGGGGTGGGCCTCTACTCCTCCTACTTATAGCACACACAGTCACACATATATAAGACTTTGGGGGATTGTCCTGCGGGGAGGCATGGCGGGGGGATGAGGATGCCTCCTATGGGGCTCCAGTCCTCCTGTCTTGTCCCCTGCTCGTCCATCCCTCAATCTTAGCTGCATATTAGACACTTAGGATTTGGGGGGCTCGGCTTGGATGGGACCCACCATGACCTTGATGTCCCCCAATTTTAATCGCATTATTAGTTCCCACACGCATACATATCTCACTCACGCTACAGTACACACATCAATAGGGACTGGAGGTCGGCTATAACGGCTGACCTCCTAGATTTAACTACACAGTAGACACTCAGGGGGCCTTGTACACATGCATGGAGGGGTTGGGGTTCGGGAGTACGGTGCACCCCTCATTGCCTCCTCGGCCGGCGCGGGTTGCGAGGACTGCGGTCTGGTGGCCTGCCAGGCTTTTATTAATTTTTTTTTTTGTTTTTTTGTTTTTGTTTTTGTTTTTGTATTTATTTATCTGTTGTTTTTTATATATTACTTTTTTTATTTGTGTTATTTACTTATTTTATGTATTTATTTATATTTTTATTATTTTTATAATGATAATGATAAATGGGCTATACTTGTATAGCGCTTTTCTACCTTCAAGGTACTCAAAGCGCTTTGACAGTATTTCCACATTCACCCATTCACACACACATTCACACACTGATGGCGGGAGCTGCCATGCAAGGCGCTAACCAGCAGCCATCAGGAGCAAGGGTGATTTTAAAATCGTATAATTTATTTGTGTGTGGCGTCGCGTGGGTCTCGCTTCCTGTTGGGTGGGATCCGTGCCCGTGTGGCCAGACCTTGCACTGTGGGGTCTCTGTTGGTGACTTGATGCTGTGGCGGCGCGGCCCCCATGTCTGGTCTGGATGCTGTGTCTCGGTTGTTTGGGCGGTGGTGTGTTTGTGCGTGTTTGGGTTGGGGTGGTGGGGTCTTTTGGTGGGGGAGGTGTTAGTGTCTCTTGTTTGCATGTTGGCGTTTGGGCTGACTGGCGGGCTGGCGCTGGCTAGTCTCCGTGGTCCTGTTGGCGTGTGGTTGCCGGTCGCAGTTTTTTCGATCGCTTTGATGTGATTGAGTAGTGCTGGCTGTCTGGGGGTATTGCAGCTGCTGTTTCTGCTGCTGTTTGTTTGTGGTGTGGGCGCCCGTGGCTGCTGGGTCTGGTGCAGGGGGGTGGCTGATGTTGTGACTGGTGGCAGCGCGCGCGCGTGGTGGTTGTCGGGGCTGACGAACTTGCCGGCCTCATACTCGTTTATTGTCGTGTTGGTTGGCTCTTCGGATGTAGGTATGTATGTGTATGTATGTATATGTGTGTGTATGTATGAGTATAGGTATGTGTGTGTGTTTATGTATATATGCATGTGTGTAAATTTATGTATATGTGTATGTATGTATGTATGTATATGCAGTATATGTGTATGTGTATGTATGTGTATATATATGTATGTATGTGTGTGTATTAAAGGCCTACTGAAACCCACTACTACCGACCACGCAGTCTGATAGTTTATATATCAATGATGAAATCTTAACATTGCAACACGTGCATGCCAATACGGCCGGGTTAACTTATAAAGTGACTTTTAAAACTTCCCGGGAAATATCCGGCTGAAACGTCGCGGTATGATGACGTATGCGCGTGACGAAGTCAGAGTAACGGAAGTTATGGTACCCGTAGAATCCTATACAAAAAGCTCTGTTTTCATTTCATAATTCCACAGTATTTTGGACATCTTTTGCAATTTGTTTAATGAACAATGAAGGCTGCAAAGAAGACAGTTGTAGGTAGGATCGGTGTATTAGCAGCGGACTACAGCAACACAACCAGGAGGACTTTGTTGGAGCGCTAGCCGCGCTAGCCGCGCTAGCCGCGCTAGCCGCCGACCTCACCTTGACTTCCTACGTCTCCGGGCCGCCAAACGCATCGGGTGAAGTCCTTCGTCCTTCTGCCGATCGCTGGAACGCAGGTGAGCACGGGTGTTGATGAGTAGATGAGGGCTGGCTGGCGTAGGTGGAGAGCTAATGTTTTTAGCATAGCTCTGTGAGGTCCCGTTGCTAAGTTGCTAAGTTAGCTTCAATGGCGTCGTTAGCACAGCCTTGTTAACCTTCGCCAGCCTGGAAAGCATTAACCGTGTATTTACATGTCCACGGTTTAATAGTATTGTTGATTTTCTATCTATCCTTTCTTCTATCCTTTATTTTTTTGTTTCTATATGCAGTTAAAGCACGATGCTATCACGTTAGCTCGTAGCTAAAGCATTTCGCCGATGTATTGTCGTGGAGATAAAAGGCACTGAATGTCCATTTTGCGTTCTCGACTCTCATTTTCAAGAGGATATAGTATCCGAGGTGGTTCAAAAGACAAATCCGTGATCCACAATAAAAAAAGGAGAGTGTGGAATCCAATGAGCCAGCTTGTACCTAAGTTACGGTCAGAGCGAAAAAAGATACGTCCATCACTGTCTCTCAAGTCCTTCACTGTAACGTTCCTCATCTACGAATCTTTCATCCTCGCTCAAATTAATGGGGTAATGTAATGGGGTAATCATCACTTTCTCGGTCCGAATCTCTCTCGCTCCATTGTAAACAATGGGGAATTGTGAGGAATACTAGCTCCTGTGACGTCACGCTACTTCCGGTACAGGCAAGGCTTTTTTTTATCAGCGAGCAAAAGTTGCGAACTTTATCGTCGATTTTCTCTATTAAATCCTTTCAGCAAAAATATGGCAATATCGCGAAATGATCAAGTATGACACATAGAATAGATCTGCTATTCCCGTTTAAATTTAAAAAAATCATTTCAGTAGGCCTTTAAGTGTATGTGTACACATGCATATGTATGTATATGTGTATGTATATGTATATATGTATGTATGTATGTATATTTCTGGGGGTACACTCTGGGCCTGCTTGTCAGGCGGGGGTTGGCGCCTCAGGCTACTGCATCCGGACTGCGTGTCTGGAGCTCCTGGGTCCCACCGTCCATCCCTTCCGGGTGCCCGTCTTGTTTGGGGCCTGCTTGGTCCAGTCCCTGTGTCTATTGTGGTAGCTTGGTGCTGCAAGGTATTCCGAGGTGCTGCGAGTCGGCCAGCTGCTGGGGTAGTGACCTTTTGTGTCAGCATATCCGTGATCTTTTAAAAAAAAAAAAAAATGTTTTAATTTTTAAATTGTTTTAAATTGTATTGTATTTATTTATTTATGTATGTATTTATTTATTTATTTTAAATTTAAATATATACAGTATAATAATGATAATTATTATTATTATAACTATTTATTTTATTTTTTTAATATATTTTATTAATATTATTTTTTTATTTTCCCCTCCCTCAGGGGGGAACCTCGACAGGGCGGTTGCTGGTTGTTCCATCTCCATCGTTGGGGTCCCTTCGGGTGGGGTGGGTGGTTCCTGTGTCCCCGTGCTGGGTGGTCCTGCGGCAGCCGATTTGGGTGGGGTGGCCGGGGGCAGGGTGGGGGGGGGGGGGGGGGGGCTCGTGGGGGCCCGGTTGCCGGTGGGGCGGGGGGGGTCTTCCCGTCCGGTTGCGGAGAGTCTCTGGTCCCCCCGGGCGGGGCGTCCCGCCTTTCTGCCCGTGTGGGGTGTGGTCTCTTGCTAGCTTGGGGTCTGGCTGTCCCCTGCTTTTCTCGTGCCTTGTCCTCTGCCGGGTGCGTCTGTCTGCAGCCTGCTGCTGGCTCTTACGGGCGGCGTGGTGGGCCGGGCTCTGGGGTTCCTGTCGCTGGCCGGCCTGGCTGCGTGGGGGCGGTGGTCCCTGGTTCCCTGGGCGCCACACCTACTGTTTGTGGGTTGGGCTCTGTGGGGTCTTTGGCCGTACTCTGGCTCCCACACACACTGGGAGTCAAATGTATTGTATATACAAATTCACATATACTCACATACATACATACATACAAAATCGGGAGGGTTGGCAAGTATGTTGCTAGGGCGGGATAGCCATTCAAAGAAGGTGAATTCATTAAAAAGTGCATGTTAGATTTGTTTTTTTGTTTTTTGTGTCCTATCCAGCTTCTCAGGCAAATCATATAGTTGATGTAGATGCCCATATCGGCTGTTCAGATTTACTTTACAAAAGAGAAGTGTAGGATACTTCTCTTGTTGCTTTATTTGTATTTGACTTTATTAAATGCATTTATATTATCATTTGGTGCAGCCGGGCCGGAGCAGGAGGGGATAGAAAGAGAAAAAAAGGAAGACAGAGGGGGAAATTGTGGGGACAAGTGGGGGATAAGACAGAGAGACAAAAACAACAACTGCAAACACAACAATAACAACAACAATAGAGCAACATCAGCAAATACGACATGTACAAATATGATGGTAAAAGTGATAGCAAATAAGCACTTAACGAAAAATAAAAAATAATACAGAAATGACAATGAGCAATATTACACTACGCGCTATTGATAATGAACAATACCAATAATTTACCTTTATTTTTAACAATACAGTTGTTCAAATGCAACAATACATATACGTAATGATAACTAGAGATACGAAAGAATGCAGAAAAATGGAGCCGAAGAAAGAGAAGCAACCTATATTAACCTTGTATATTGTTATAGTAACAATAGATTCAGCTTTGTCAGTGTGCCATGTGTTACCCAGTTTACCCTAGGGCAACAATGTTAATATATGTTTGATGAAACGTGATTATGTGCATGAGTGTATGTATGCATATGTACTTGTATATGTACAGAATGTGTATATGTGTTTGTACAGTGAATGTATATGTACAGTATGTGTATATGTATGTTTGTACAGTGAATGTATATGTACAGTATGTGTATATGTATGGGGGGGGTTGATGTGTGGGGGGCAGGGTTGGGGGGGCGGGGTGTGGTGGTAGCGGGGTGTATATTGTAGCCCGGAAGAGTTAGTGCTACAAGGGGTTCTGGGTATTTTTTCTGTTGTGTTCATTTGTGTTACGGTGCGGATGTTCTCCCTAAATGTGTTTGTCATTCTTGTTTGGTGTGGGTTCACAGTGTGGCGCATATTTGTAACAAGTTGTTTATACGGCCACCCTCAGAGTAACCTGTATGGCTTTTGATCAAGTATGTCTTGCAGTCACTTACGTGTGTGTGTACAGAAGCCAAATACAACATGTGACTGGGCTGGCACGCTGTTTGTACAGGTTGTAGAGGGCGCTAAAGGCAGTGCCATTACGGTACGCCCTTAATATTGTTGCTTGGGTGAAAATCGGCAGACATTCGAGAGAATGGTTGCCCTGAAATTCGGAAGTCTCCCGGAAAAATCGAGAGGGTTGGCAAGTATGACGCTGTCAAGCGCCATTCATATAAAACTTGCGGGCCGCACTAACATTCAATTTTCATATTAAGGTGCGGGCCGCAAAATAACGTCTCGCGGGCCGCAATTGAGACCCCTGATTTAAAGGATAGAGTATACAAATGATCTTTAAGATGGGTCTTAAATGCTTCTACTGAGTAGTAAAAGTATTTGGCCACCTGCCTTGACTCACATGTGAACTTGAAGTGCCATCCCATTCTTAACCCATAGGGTTCAATATGATGTCGGTCCGCCTTTTGCAACAATTACAGCTTCAACTCTTCTGGGAAGGCTGTCCACAAGGTTGCGGAGTGTGTTTATAGGAATTTTCCACCATTCTTCCAAAAGCTCATTGGTGAGGTCACACACTGATGTTGGTCGAGGATGCCTGGCTCTCAGTCTACGTTCTAATTCATCCCAGAGGTGTTCTATCGGGTTCAGGTCAGGACTCTGTGCAGGCCAGTCAAGTTCATCCACATCGGACTCTGTCATCCATGTCTTTATGGACCTTGCTTTGTGCACTGGTGCACAGTCATGTTGGAAGAGGGAGGGGCCCGCTCCAAACTGTTCCCACAAGGTTGGGAGCATGGAATTGTCCAAAATGTTTTGGTATCCTGGAGCATTCAAAGTTCCTTTCACTAGAACTAAGGAGCCAAGCCCAACTCCTGAAAAACAACACACCATAATTACTCCTCCACCAAATTTCACACTCGGCACAATGCAGTCCGAAATGTACCATTCTCCTGGCAACCTCCAAACCCAGACTGGTCCACCAGATTGCCAGATGGAAAAGCGTGATTCATCACTCCAGAGAAGGCGTCTCCACTGCTCTAGAGTCCAGTGGCGATGTGCTTTACACCACTGCGTCCCACGCTTTGTATTGGACTTGGTGATGTATGGCTTAGATGAGCTGCTCGGCCATGGAAACCCATTCCATAAAGCTCTCTGCGTACTGTGCGTGGGCTAATTGGAAGGTCACATGAAGTTTGGAGCTCTGTAGCAAGTGACTGTGCAGAAAGTCTTTCCACTATGTGCTTCAGCATCCACTGACCCCTCTCTGTCAGTTTACGTGGCCTACCACTTGGTGGCTGAGTTGCTGTTGTTCTCAAACTCTTCACGTTTCTTATAATAAAGCCGACAGTTGACTTTGGAATATTTAGGAGTGAGGAAATTTCACGACTCGATTTGTTGCACAGGTGGCATACTGAGGCAGTTCCAAGCTGGAAATCCCAAATGTTTGTAGAAACAGTCTCCATGCCTAAGTGCTTGATTTTATACACCTGTGGCCGGGCCAAGTGATTAGGACACCAGATTCTCATCATTTGGATGGGTGGCCAAATACTTTTGGCAATATAGTATATATATATATATATATATATATATATATATATATATATATATATATATATATATATATATATATATATATATATATATGTATGTATATATATATATATATATTAAACATTTTATATTTTTGTTTGTTTTTTAAAGACAAAGCTTTGTGGCTCTATTGTTGGCTGTAACATTTAGGTTTTTTTCCCATTGTGCTTCTTGCTATTTTCCCAATTCTTTCTGGTGTTTTTTCTGTAATTTGCCTCGGGTTAATGGCAAACGAGTCATGACACACAGATGGCCCCTGTGCCACACTTTGAGCATCCATGTTCATGGCCACTAAAGTCCTAGTGCTGCTGTATATTTGTTGATTCTGTGGTCACATATGGGATGCAAATCAGCTTACCTCAGCACTGGAAGTAGCAAAATCAGCTGTGGGTACAGTATATTCTTTGTGAAAAAGAGTGGATAAACAGGGAAGTCCTTCTTGTTTTATTATATATTACTGCCTTTGCACATGAAAATGTTTACTTTTGTATATAAATCAACACAAAATCCGTACTTTGGAGCAATGTTCACGGACTCTAGTATTTGGCTTGTTTGTGTCAGGGACTCGCATGACTGCGGTAGTTGTGACCCCAAGATGCAGGAGACAGGAGGACGATGTGCAGGTAAGACAAGTCTTTATTTATATACAACCAAGGGAGGATCAGTCATGCACACAGCATGCAGCTAAAAGTCAGTAACATTTACAAAGAAACAAGACAATATGTGACATTGAACACAAAAACAATCCTCGAGCGCTGACAAAAGGGCGAGGCAGGCATTTATAGAAGCCAGCTGATTGACAACCCCTATCAGGTGTGGCCAGGCTGCCAATCAGTGGCAGGTGAGGGGAAAGAGCGCTCAGGGAGACAAGCAGGAAGATGGAACCAAACATAAGAGCGCTACACAAGAAATAAACTAAGGAAGCATAACTAGAAGTAAATGTGACAAATTGTCACAGTTTGCTTCCTGTTGCAGTCGAGCGATGATGATGATGACGGTGGGATCCGACTTGGTTATTTTTTGGTGAGCTTTCAAATCTACCTTGGTAGAGCCTTTTTTTTGGCCATGGCGATTTTTGCCCTGGAAACCAGCTGCTGCTTCTCTAAAACACCAGCGTACATGTGGAAAGACCGGCGGTATCTTGCTCATCCGAGCGGACTAGACGTTGGCTGAGACCTGGTGAGCAGCCTGGGACCTGTCTCTGGTCGTGCGGCCCCCCCTACCGCAGCAGATGATGGCGTGGAGCACTGCAGAGGCCACCGTGGTGTATGTGCGTGTTGAAATTATGTTTTTGTTTTGTTTTGTTGTTTGACTATGTGCAATATGTACTATGTGTTGCTTTTTTTGTGTGTTTTTTACTTTTGTAGCTGTATGTAGAAATTGTGTTGCTAAAGTGGAAGCTGGTTGCATCAGCTCGGTGCTCTTTTAATTTCTTTTAAATGTCTTTTGTTTTCTTTGATGTTTTTCCTCCTGTACCCCAATCCCCGCATCCCACGCCTTCATCGACCCCCCTCCCCAACAACACCTCAGTATGATGGACAACGAAACAGCGCCCCTTGTGACAGAAGCTTCGGCGCTTAGGTAGTTTTGAATTTGCTTTTTTCTTCCTTTGTGTTGACCCTTTTTTTTGTATCTTTTTTACGTGGCGCCACCCATGGCAACCCATCAGTCTTCCTGTTCTGTCTACAACTGTCTACTGTATGTCTGCTCTTGGACACGTTTTACTGAAAATAAATGTCCTTGTACTTTTCAAGTGCAATGACAATACATTTCCATTCCATTCCATCCCATGTGTCATAATGAATTTGCACTAAAGTAGTTTGCTTGCAATTTCGTTGTACAATGACAATAAAGATATATTCTATTCTCTATTCTATACACATTTGAAAAGGTATTCATTGGCGGAGTGGTGCTTGATTTTTGGATAAACATATTATTAACATTAACATACAAACTGTAAATGCTAACACGTCCTCACATGCCCCTATGTGTTTGAATAAAACATTTGTAATGCAAGTCAAGCATATAAGATGGCATTAATTGCAAATACACAAATTTACCTTGTTTTTGCTGGTTTGCTGCTATGCAAATATGCAGGGTTCTTTCTCGTAACGTGCAGCGTCATCAATGTAGTGATGTTATGATACACCAGCTACCTCTCACAATGCAAACATTGCATCATGTTGTCGGTTGTTTTTGGTTTGAAATGATCCCACTCTTTTGACAGCTTCTGCCGTTTTCTTGCAGTCCTTTCCTCTCTTTCTCCTTTGTGTTTTTTCGAACCGTCTCACTCCATCCTCAATCTCCGCTGTTTGTCGCCTCGCGCTCAAACAGACGACACACCTACACAGCACTGCGCTCCTGTGTAGCAGTCGTGCGGAAACAATGTCCGCGTATTTTAAGTTTTGGGCACTCGATGCAGTCTGGATTTTATCATTTTTTTATTAGTTAAACTCAATAAATGAGTCATTGAAGAAACACATTACGATTTAAAGATTTTTTCTAATCAAATGATTAAGCGATTAAATTATTGCATTCAACATAGTGAGGCCCCTAAACTAAGTGGTGCCCTTTTAAGCAAACAGCTGCAACACATGCCCGATCGCGCTTTGACAACATTTTCCTTCTGCAACTGCTTGCGGACAACATAGTTTTGGGAAGAAAGGTTTTTTGTGACTCCTCTGGCGTCTTCCGTGTCTCCCTTGGCCTTCCCTGCTACCACACCCTGTTAGATATTCACTGGCTTTGTGCTATGCCTTTTGTTTGGGAGTTTTTGATGCTTGTTTGGAGTGACTCTCAGCTCTACCTTGGATTTGATAAATTATTTTGTCACACCACTGCCTCGCAGTGTGCCATAAACTCTAAAGACTTGAAGCTGATGCTGCTACCATTCATTTTAGCTGCTACGATAAGTTCCTGAGTTGCACACTGCACAGATCACATTATGGAATCATGTGTTTCACATGTGTCCTTTTTGTAGCAATGCCGGCAAAAAGTGCATGTTGTACTTCACATTGTAAGAATAAGAGTCTGAAATGTAATGTTACTGATTTTTATGTTCCTCATGAGAATTTAGGTCAATTTCCAAAGCATATTTCAGGCATGAGAAGGCAATCCAATAAAGTAGTCTGGTACAAATCTATAGATAAATGATGCTTCACATTTAATTACAGTGAGGATTTTATCTTTGACTGCCAATGATTTTTTTCAATTAGTCGACAAAGTTTTTCCTCAATTCATCAAGGGCTCAGGGCCCATGCAGCATTATCCAGTCCTAAAGTAACAAAACAAAGGTTACAGCCGACAAAATACTGTAGAACAATCTGCTGGACGCATGTTTCTGTTATGTGAGAATAATCCCCACCATTTGAACTGGGTTCATAACAGCAAACAAAACAAAGCCAATAAACACATTTCTTTATCGGACTATGTTACAATGGAAAGCCAGCAAATACAAACTACACAAACTGATCCTGTGGGAATTCAATGAAGGGACAGTACCCACACAACACAAATTAATTCAGGAAAAACAGCTAATTCAGACATTTCCCAAGGAAAGTCTTTCATCTTGTAAATAGTGGCCGCAGACTGGTGTATTATTGTTTAAGTCAGACACCACTGTAGATGATAAAATGCATTTGGATCAGCCCCTGGAGCGCTGCATGACAAAAAAACACTTGTTTAGCAGGTCCCTACACGGGCCTGAAGTGGAGCCTGGTTTCACCTGCTTCGTTTGCATTCCCCTCCTCTAGACACCAGCAGACACAATCTAAAGGGGATGCAGAGTCTCAGAAATGGTACTGGAAAGTCACACATTAATTAGTTTTTATTCCTCCGACGTTCTTCCCTTTGTTTGTCCAAGGGCTTCATCGCAGCACAGTTCACAAAAAGGAGAGGAGGAAATTATATGGAACTAAAGCGGATCAGTGTTTACCGTCTTAAAACTTTTTGCTTAGCTATCTTTGAAGCAACAAAACAAACAAAATATGTTAATTATTTATAAAGCAAGACTGTAACACATCATTGTAGAAATGTGTTGTCTTTTTTACAGCTAAATAACTGTTTACTTAAATGACATTCTTACAATGATCAAAGTTGAGTTAGGTGACTTAAAGCTTACATTTCCTACTGTTTGGACTTACATAAAGGGTCCGACAGGATTTTAGATTCATCCGAAATTTCTCGGCCTTGGTACTCTAATTATCATGCATTCTACTACAGCACTGTGGCTTGTTTCTATGTACAATATATATCATTGTTCCACAAAGGGTGAAGACCTGTTTAGATGTGAATAACAAATAAATAAAATAAAAAAAGTTTTCTGCATGCTTAAAAAGTTCAGCAATCAATGTTTTAAAAATATTTCTATTCACTCAAGAGCTGGGCGTCACAAATAAAGTTACATTTTTTTGTAAGGTCCCGCGGTTCTCAGGGTTCATGCCAAATGTGTGACGGATGACCAAGTTTTGTGTTTGGTGTTAACACGTTTTTTGGCGGACCACAGCAAATTGCCGAAGTACCATGAACCGCCATCTAAACCAATAGAGTATGAACGCCCTAACTGCTAGGGATATGAATCTTACAACAACTCATGATTTGATTCCGATTCTTGGGGTGACGATTCGACTCAGAATCTATTCTCGATTCAACCCGATTCTCAATTCACAGCCGACACACTATATGCGCAGTGAATAAGCTTGATGGCCTAAAAATATATTTTTAGAAATAGTTTTTTTTAAATATATAGATACTTGAAAATGATGAATCGCTTTAGAACCTGAATAAATTACAATCGCGATTTTCGGATGTAAATCATTTTTTTCAGCCCCCTTACTATCTGTTGACGCTCCGTCACATTCTCAAAAGAATGATGTCTGAATGGCTTGTCATTACAACTCCGCACAGTAGATGGCCTCATAATTTTGGCCGGGGAATGACACCATACCGCCCCCAAATTGAATTCAAAACTTGGGAGACAAACATTTTTGCAGAAAATTCCTAAAAAAAACTAGAGTACCTCTTTTGTATAGAAGAACTTGGACCACTGTAATCACTTTGGCAAACCATTGCAAATAATATCTTAACCTTGGTAGCAAACATAGAACACTGGGGTCCAAACTTGTGATTTACATAACTGAAGTGCTTTCCTTTTTGGCAGTGACACATTTTTTATAACTAAGGTGTTGCTGTGTTACTTCAGATGCAGTCAGTAAACGTTTGTTGAAGCTCTTTAGTTATACTAGTAAAATTTCTCAAGGTTCCATTTGAGGTCATCTCTTTTTCATCATGTGGGCTTTTCAACTGGGGGGCCACGAGTTCAGTTCAAAATATTTTTGCAGCAGATTCTTACAAACACTAGAGTGCTGTCAAAGAGATGACCTTTAAATAGCTTTTTTGCAGAAGGTCCTTAAAGGCCTACTGAATTTTTTTTTAAAAATTTAAACGGGGATAGCAGATCTATTCTATGTGTCATATTTGATAATTTCGCGATATTGCCATATTTTTGCTGAAAGGATTTAGTAGAGAACATCGACGATAAAGTTGCAACTTTTGGTCGCTGATAAAAAAAGCCTTGCCTGTACCGGAAGTAGCGTGACGTCAACAGAGGAACGACTCCTCAAAATTTCCCATTGTTTTCAATGCAGCTAGAGCGATTCGGACCGAGAAAGCGACGATTACCCCATTAATTCGAGCGAGGATGAAAGATTTGTGGATGGGGAACGTTAGAGTGAAGGACTAGAATGCAGTGCAAGTGCAAGACATATCTTTTTTCGCTCTGACCGTAACTTACGTACAAGGGCTCATTGGATTCCACACTCTCTCCTTTTTCTATTGTGGATCACGGATTTGTATTTTAAACCACCTCGGATACTATATTCTCTTGAAAATGAGAGTCGAGAACGCGAAATGGACATTCACAGTGACTTTTATCTCCACGACAATACATCGGCGAAGCTCTTTAGCTACTGGGCTAACGTGGTAGCATCGGGCTCAAATGCAGATAGAAACAAAATAAATAAATCCCTGACTGGAAGGATAGACAGAAGATCAACAATACTATAACTACATGGTTAATAATTCCCAGCCTGGCAAAGCTTAACAATGCTGTTGCTAACGACGCTATTGAAGCTATCTTAGCAACAGGACCTCACAGAGCTATGATAAAAACATTATCTCTCCACCTACGCCAGCCAGCCCTCATCTGCTCATCAACACCCGTGCTCACCTGCGTTCCAGCGATCGACGGAAGGACGAAGGACTTCACCCGATCATCCGTGCGGTTGGCGGCTAGCGTCGACTAGCGCGTCTGCTATCCAAGTAAGTCCTCCTGGTTGTGTTGCTACAGCCAGCCGCTAATACACCGATCCCACCTACAACTTTCTTCTTTGCAGTCTTCATTGTTCATTAAACAAATTGCAAAAGATTCACCAACACAGATGTCCAGAGTACTGTGGAATTTTGAAATGAAAACAGAGCTTTTTTGTATTGTATTCAATGGGGTACCAATACTTCCGTATCAATTGTTGACGTCACGCGCATACGTCATCATATCTAGACGTTTTAAACCGGAAGTGTGGCGGGAAATTTAAAATTGCACATTATAAGTTAACCCGGCCGTATTGGCATGTGTTGCAATGTTAAGATTTCATCATTGATATATAACCTATCAGACTGCGTGGTCGGTAGTAGTGGGTTTCAGTAGGCCTTTAAAGACAACATAGAGCTTCTGTAACTCATAAAAAATAGATGTCCACTGTTGGTTAATATACAATATAATATACAAAATAAGACTAATAGTGAAGGGAGAAGTTCGGTCCTTCTGTCTTTAGATTTCTGGAAATGTGGCCCCCAAAACTATTTAAGTAGAAATCCCTGTGCTAGAGTGAAGGGCAAGATGGCAGTGCGCTGTGTGTGATGCGCTGTGTGCGGCAACACTAGCAACTTTCTTGAGGTCCGTCCCCTGAATATGCAGCCAGTGAACACAAGTTAATATATAAATTTTTTGAGACGATTCGAGTTGTTCATGCAAAACACGAGACCACCGACAATGGTCGGGTGCAGTGCCAGCATCACACTTGGATTTAAACAACTGAAAGCCGCTGTTCAGCGGGCATTGCTTTCGAGATGTTTTCTATGTGCGCTACAATGTGAATGTTTTCTACACTGCTAAAACTGAAATCTATGTAAGATTAAATATCTCAAATAAGGGTGATATTTGCTTATTTTCTGTATGATAAGATAATTCTTCTCACTGAGCAAATTTTATGTTAGAGTGTTTTACTTGTTTTAAGTGGTTTGGTCCTAAATGATCTCAGTAAGATATTACAGCTTGTTGCTGAGATTTTATGACCTATATTGAGTAAAACATGCGTGAAACTATAATATCAACTGTTGCAAAGCTGTGTCATCAACACTCACAAGTATAAAACTACTTTTTCAAAGTAATAATTTCTTACTTCAAGAATGAAAAAAAAAAATCATGATTCCGAGCGCATATCATTATGTCAAGATAATGGCACTAGCATTTACTTAATTTAAGAATATTTTTCAAAATATTGGGCAAAAATGTCTCCTTTTTTTCTACCAAGAAAAGTGCACTTGTTATTAGTGAGAATATACTTATCTCAAGGTATTTTGGGGTTCATTGAGGTTAGCTCATTTTACTTGTTTTGGAAAGTCTTGACAAGCCAAATTCTCTTGTTCTATTGGCAGATAATTTTGCTTCGTTCAAGTAAAATACCCCTCATTTTTGTTATTTTTTGTTTTTGTTTTTGAACACTGACTTTTTGCAGTGTACAGCTCTGCGAAAACAAACCAATTCAATAACATCCTATTTTGTTGTTAATTAAGTTTAAAAGTATAACTCAGTGTAAGTATAACCCATGTGCCATTTAAAACATGTCACACATTTCTTATGACACAAACCAAAAAGCTCAGTTTTAACCCTCAACACGCAAACACAGTTTTGCGCCTTGGACGATTACGCACCCCGCCGCCAGATCTGTGGGAAACACTGTGTTTTGTTCCAGTGTAATTTTTTACAAAAGTTATATTATTGTACTTGCACTCATAAATTAGCACACAATCCCGAAAAAACTCCAACATATCCGTCTTTGAATAAAAACACTGTTGGTTCTTTCAAACCTCCCCACAGACTAGTCTATAACAATGCAGACATCCACACTCTTATGGTTGGCATATTATTTGCTATTGCCGCAAATGTGGTCATTAATTTACCCTTCCCCAAGCAAATCTTTATACACCCCATGACACATTTTTTTTCTTTGTCTAATTAATAATAATAATTATGAAGCTCTTTAAATCCAACTTCATCCGTCTGCATAATCTAATTTTTCATTTGCTTTTGTACATGATATAAGACATCAAGTCAGTTTTTATTAAATTACTTTCCCCATTCATTTTCTCCTATCTATAATTGATCTCTTCAGCTGAAATTCTGTTGTTCCTCTTACGCAGCCTGTCTAAGGAGGGGCCACGTGACATCACAGTGAGCCGGGCTTCAATACACACATGCACACACACCACTCAACATCCGGTACATTCATTCTTTGAAACTGAGCATGACCCTAACTCCAATCACCCTCCTCCACAACTAAGACAATGACCACACTTTGATGATTCTTTCCATTCATAAATCACCTTTAAAACATTTTAACTAATACTCACCCAAGGCATAATCAATGGTGATGATTGCGGCAAGCTGTTCACAATAAATGGCTGGATGGTCCGTTTAAAAAAGGGATACTTTATTTTCGACTATTACTTTATTGATACTTTATTGTAATTTAGAAATGATTTAAACAATTAATGGGCACACTAAACGCCGCTTCTTCCATCTCCAGCAGGATGACATTAAGGCCCTCCCCGGCCAGCTCCAAGGCCTAATCCCTGAAGCCTGTCCCAGCTCCTTCTATTCGCTTTCTCCCGACTAGGCAGACCGGTAACACATCACCAAGGAGGTGTCTAGGAGGCATCTAGATTAAATGCCCTCAACTGGCTTCTCTCAATGTGACTATAAACTCCTCCCAGACGCCGCCCCTATGGTCCTGCCATGATCTTACCCTTTAGGTCACTACCTAGATCTTGTGGGTGTGGGTAGGAACGTAGATCGTATTACTGCAGACGCTGTACCGATTCACCTTTCCAACTCTTGCTCCTGATTTTTCTTGCTTGTGAACAAGATCCAAAGATACTTGAACTCCCCCACCTGGGGCAACAACTCACTCCCAACCTAAAGTGTGCTATCAGCCTTTTTTACGGAAGAGATCCATGACCTTAGATTTGGACGCGCTGAGTCTCATCACACAAGTTTTATGTTAGGGGAACATTTCCCCACCTTGGGACTGGAGGTACCAGTCTGTGGGGAGAGCGATGGAGGAGAATGTGTGTGTTCTAAGTACACAAGTTAAATTAAGTTTCACTTTCATTTTTATGTCACACTAAAGGCGCACTGATGAAAGGGGACAAAAAGCAAAGGAAGAGGGTAGCCATCTTTAGAGAGACTGCTTCAAACTCCTTATAGCTCATTCGCTCTCTCTCCAGCGCTGGTATCTCTGTTGTTTGTACTTACTCCTGTTTTGTAGAATAAATAGTTAAACGTCAATTCTAGTCACCCCTCTTCATTTTAGACAGCCTTAGAACAAAAGTATTTGGGAGGACTCTGCCCTCCTGTAAGGGAGAATCCTAACAATTAGTGCGCCTGACACGGATTCTTTGGCTGCCTTGCAGCAAGCGGCTCCTGCACCTGGACCCATCACTCACAGCTCACTGTTTTTGAGCGATTCCTACATTTTGATTTAAGGTGGCGCTGTGGGATGGTGTTGTTAGGCACGGGAGTTCAGCTAAGTATTATTGTGTGCGTGGAGAGAACATTTAAAGAATGTTTGGGAGAGCGTGCGAACAATAGTGATACACCAAACACACACACGGCTAGAGAAAACAAATAAGTGTCCAATCAAGGTTAAATACAGATTGACTTCAATAAACCATAAACCCACCTCTCTTTTAGTGACAGGCGTTCCAAAAGTATACTTATAGAGGCCAAGATACTAGCAGTAATAGTTACGGTCATAAGGCTATTACTTTATGGTGAGGCATTTAGAGCAAAGACCTGGCTGACCTACGATTTGCTTTGTCTAGGCGAAGGACTAGTCGGCTTGTTGCGCTCTATGTGATGTTTGAGCCATTTTTGTGTCCGACCTAGTACTATTAGCAGTGCTAGGGAGAAAATCGCTGAGTCCCTCACTAAGGTGCCAAGTGATTGTCCGAGAATCACTGACCGTGGCCAGGAAAGGAAGTAAGGGGTGTTTCCTCTCTGTAACCGGCTGCAGCTTTGGGCCTTTGGCCTTCACAGTTGTGTGGGGGGGTCACATCGTTAGTCTGCTGGAGTACGGGCCTCATTTCAAACCACACTTCGGTGCACTGAGAATTGGCTCTCGAAAGTACTCCTACAGGCTGTTCAGTGGTGGTTGTGGCGGTGCTTGGTGGACATCCGGCGGGCTCTCGGGCTCAGAGTGACAGAACAGCCAAAATGAATCCCGGTGCCCACCCTGTTGACAACTGATAAAGGAAAAGATGACTGCGTACTTTAAAAAATTGCTTGCCTTAGATGTAGTCTCCGAACAATGCGAAGTGAAGTGAATTATATTTGTATAGCGCTTTTCTCAAGTGACTCAAAGCGCTTTACAATGTGAAACCCAATATCTAAGTTACATTTTTAAACCAGTGTGGGTGGCACTGGGAGCAGGTGGGTAAAGTGTCTTGCCCAAGGACACAACGGCAGTGACTCGGATGGCGGAAGCGGGGATCGAACCCGCAACCCTGAAGTTGCTGGCACGGCCGCTCTACCAACCGAGCTATACTGCCCCAAGAGCTGTCAATCCAATTCGGTAGGACTTAAGAGACAGTAGATGTCCCAGATTTTACACCGGTAATAGTGTTTCATTATACTTGCATTACGTTGATGTTGGCACTTACAGCCAATGTGGCCGAGTAATTGACTTAACTACTCTAAGCTTGTCTGAGTTTTCATACCGCGTCCCTGACATCTACTGGCAATGCTTGCACACCGCACTGTTAGCATTCCTGCCCCCAAGTTGGGTAGGAACGTGTACCCTTGTTTTTCTCATTGTGCCCCTACAGCTCTACAAAATGGACTAATTTGAGAGCCAAACTCCAGACTCCAGACTCCCAAGGAAAGGGAAGAACCCGTGGAGCCAACAACTAAAGAGAAGTATCACAGATCTATTAGAAAATGTGTCCGATCTATTTTAATGCCATAGTACCAGGGAGTACCAGATGATCTTAAATTGGCTGATCAGATTAAAGCTGGTTTTGCGGGTGCGTTCATCACCCCTTTTGTGAATGTCGATCGTATCAATGTTCAAAAACTGGCTAACCTAAAGCGTGACACATTGTATGCTATTCATCCCCAGTTAAGACCAACTTCGCTCATGGCACTCCAAAACAGAGTGGCCTTAGATGGACTCCTTGCGGAAAAAGGAGAAGTCTGTCAAATGTTTGGCGACCTCTGCTGCACCTTTATCCCCAACAACACCGCCCCTGACGGGTCCTTCACTAAGGCCTTAGGGGGCATTGGGCTCCTTTCTGATAGGATGAAAAAAGAATCAGGTGTGGATCCAAACCCAATTTCAGCATGGCTTAAGGTGTTCGGCAGATGGAAAAATGTGGTACTCTCTGGTCTTATTGCTGTTATTTTTTGCATTGCTATTCTTGCCTTTTGTGGTGGTTTTTGTATCCCCCATGCATGTAGAATGTATATTGGCAAGGGCCTCTACCAGATGGTGGCGAATTGGGGAAAAACCCAACCACCAAAGCCTTTTGGGCTCCAGTGGCAGTCTGAGTCGCGACCTGCCTGTCTTAGGTCAACCTAACCTGCACCTGCCCCCGTCATCTGACCACATCCTGAGCAAGATCCTCACTACTCTGCCATCTTCAATCTGGAGAGTGTAATGCAGATGACAACAACACATTAAACTTTTCTTCAATTAACCCAGCTAATGCTAATCACTGATATAGTTATTCAAGTTTTTTGCACCACATAGGGTGTTTACATTTACACATATACGGGAGTCAAGTGGGTAGGATTTGGCTGCTCAATTAGTGGGATGCTGGTAATCAATCAGAGTTTTACACCATGTGCTGAAATGTGCTGATACATAGTGCATGCTTGCTCTGCATACATATAAGACTGCTTGCTATGCCGATAATAATATGCAGCTACACATATTTGCTATGACAAAAATGAAATGGATTGATGACACTTTCCAAAGGCTTGCTTCGTCCAAGTTGTGCAGGGGGTCACAAAACCGCTAGGACATGTCCAGAGGTAGGTCATCTACCCATCAGGGGGATTGTTTGGGGAAAAATGTCCTCTCCTTTTTGGCAAAATAAAAACGCCTTTAAGAGTTGCCTTCATTCTGCCACAAGGAGATAAACACAAATAAAGCACCCTGTGTTTTTATCTATGCACTCACACACATACTGTAAATCATTATTAATGATGTCAGGAGGTACTAGTGTGTGGGGAGAGCAATGGAGTACACAAGTTAAATTAAGTTTCACTTTCATTTCTACGTCATAATAATGACTGACGAAAGAGGACAAAAGGCGAGGAAGAAGGTAGCTATCTTTAGAATGACTGCTTCGACCTCACTCTCTCTCCAACACTGATATCTCTGTTGTTTGCAGTTTAATAAATTGTAAATTGTTAAACATAAATTCTAGTCACCCCTCTTCATTTTAGACAGCCTTAGAACAAAAAGATTTGGGAGGACTCTGCCCTCCTATAAGGGAGAATACTAACATCTACAAATGGACCCCGTAAATACGGAAGCTTAAGATTTATTTTGAAACATATACATATATATATATATATATATATATATATATATATATATATATATATATATATATATATATATATATATATATATATATATATATATATATTAGGGGTGTGGGAAAAAATCGATTCGAATTCGAATCGCGATTCTCACGTTGTGCGATTCAGAATCGATTCTAATTTTTAAAAAATCTTTTTTTTTTCTCTTTTTTTAAAATTAATCAATCCAACAAAACAATACACAGCAATACCATAACAATGGAATTCAATTCCAAAACCAAACCTGACCCAGCAACACTCAGAACTGCAATAAACAGAGCAATTGAGAGGAGACACAAGCACGACACAGAACAAACCAAAAGTAGTGAAAAAATAATAATATTATCAACAACAGTATCAATATTAGTTACAATTTCAACATAGCAGTGATTTAAAATCCCTCATTGATATTATCATTAGACATTTATAAAACATTAAAAAAAAAGAACAATAGTGTCACAGTGGCTTACACTTGCATCACATCTCATAAGCTTGACAACACACTGTGTCCAATATTTACACAAAGATAAAATAAGTCATATTTTTTGTTCATTTAATAGTTAAAACAAATTTACATTATTGCAATCAGTTGATAAAACATTGTCCTTTACAATTATAAAAGCTTTTTACAAAAATCTACTACTCTGCTTGCATGTCAGCAGCCTGGGGTAGATCCTGTTGAAATCCTATGTATTGAATGATCAGAGAATCGTTTTGAACCGGGAAAATATCGTTTTTGAATCGAGAATTGCCTTGAATCGGAAAAGAAAATCGATTTTGAATCGAATTGTGACCCCAAGAATCGATATTGAATTGAATCGTGGGACACCCAAAGATTCACAGCCCTAACATATATATATATATATATATATATATATATATATATATATATATATATATATATATATATATATATATATATATATATATATATATATACGTATATATATATATACATATATATATATATATATATATATATATATATATATATATATATATATATATATATATATATATATATATATATATATATATATATATATATATATATATATATATATATATATATATATATATATATATATATATATACATGATATATGTACAAAAGTCAAGACAGTGGCCCATCAAATGTAAAGTTAATCAAATGTGAAAAGTGAGTTTTTCAAATTTCTAACTTCTGCAGAAACAATTGCATCAATGCATAAAGTCCACGGAGAGCTGGAGGGATGCAGACATCTCAGTCTCTACTGGCTGTAATCTGACTTCAATAAATATTTGCCATGCAGTCTGAACATCACACAAAACCCACTGTGATGCTCTTGTGATGCTTGATGGGATTGCGCTACTGCTCTGCACAGATGGATTTAACCTTAAAGTGACTCGCATTCAAAATGGCCCTTCATGTGTAATCGTTCTTGACATGAAAACGTTACACTTCAGGACCAAAACAATGGGAAGAGGACTTCCTCTACCTCTTTAATGTGCTTTTAGAAAACAACTAGACAACAAATAAGAGGGCTGAGTATAGGCACTGTCACAAATGATATAGCTTTGTTTTTGAGTAGCTTGAGTAAAGCTGCTCTCTAAATGCTGGCTAATCCTAGAGCAGTCGGGCCTGTGCGGCTCGTGTTTTACCATCACACACATCCATCACCAAGTCAAGAATCATATCAATACTTGCCCATTTCCCCATTTGGAAAGAGCTGAGTGGATCAATTAATTTAAAAGGAACCACGACCAGACATCCGTTTTAGAGATTAGAGCATATATTGGCTAGTCATCCAAAGGAGGGTTGAAGGTTCATTAAGTCAATGGAATCCGTAATCAATAAGCAAACTTTCCAATGCATATTTAGTTACAAGACAAAGACACAAAGCACTTAATAGTCTTATTTTCAAGAGTTGTGTACAGTATTGTGTTTCTGAAAAGTTTGTTGTCTAGTTATCAAGTTCCAGACAAGTCATTTGTGATGAGATCCTTTAAAATGTAACACATTTTAATGGGTAAAAATATTTGTTTTTTCCAACCCTTGTTTAGATTTTAAAACAAATAAGTGAAAAGCTGAATAAACGTCAGCAAGATTATAAGAAGATGAAGAACAGTTGCAGTGTGGTTTGACCGCTGTACAACTGTACCAAAAAGATGTATGAACAACTCAGGTTACTGCAAGGACTCAGTGAGCTCAATGCTTGAGTCAAGTGAACCAAAAGCTAATACTAATCATTCAACAGGTGGATGCTAAACCTCAGTTAATTGGATTTGTTTGTTTTGTCAACACTGACATCACATGGACAAAGATAAGACCTTCTGGAGGAAGGTTCTGTGGTCAAATGAAACACAAATTGAGCTGTATGTTTGCAATATGTTTGGAGGAGAAAAGATGAGATCTTTAATTCCAGGAACACCACATCTACCGTCAAGCATGGTGGTGGTAGTATTATGCTCTTGGCCTGTTTTGCTGCCAATAGAACTGGTGCTTTACAGAGAGTAAATGGGACAATGAAAAAGGAGGATTACCTCCAAATTCTTCAGGACAACCTAAAATCATCAGCCTGGAGGTTGGGTCTTGGGTGCAGTTGGTTGTTTCAACAGGACAATGACCTCAAACACATGTCAAAAGTGGTAAAGGAATGGCTAAATCAGGCTAAAATTAAGGTTTTAGAATGGCCTTCCCAAAGTCCGGACTATGCTGAAGAAACAAATACAAGTCAGAAAATCAACAAATTTAGCCAAACTGCACCAAGTTTGTCAAGAGGAGTGGTCAAAAATTCAACCAGAAGCTTGCCAGAAGTTTGTGGATGGCTACCAAAAGCACCTTATTGCAGTGAAACTTGCCAAGGGACATGTAACCAAATATTAACATTGCTGTATGTATACTTTTGACCCAGCCGATTTGGTCACATCTTCAGTAGACCCATAATACATTCATTAAAGAACCAAGCTTCATGAGCGATTTTTGTGACCAACAAGTATGTGCTCCAATCACTCTATCACAAAAAAATAAGAGTTGTAGAAATTATTGGAAACTCAAGACAGCCATGACATTATGTTCTTTACAAGTGTATGTAAACTTTTGACCACGACTGTACACTAGGGCTGCGAATCTTTGGGTAGCCCACGATTCGATTCAATATCGATTCTTGGGGTCACGATTCGATTCAAAATCTTTTTTTTTCCATTCAACGCGATTCTCGATTCAAAAACAATATTTTCCCGATTCAAAAGGATTCTCTATTCATTCAATACATAGGATTTCAGCAGGATCTACCCCAGTCTGCTGACATGCAAGCAGAGTAGTAGATTTTTGTAAAAAGCTTTTATAATTGTAAAGGACTATGTTTTATCAACTGATTGCAATAATGTAAATTTGTTTTAACTATTAAATGAACCAAAAATATGACTTATTTTATCTTTGTGAAAATATTGGACACAGTGTGTTGTCAAGCTTATAAGATGCGATGCAAGTGTAAGCCACTGTGACACTATTGTTCTTTTTTTTTTTTTTTATAAATGTCTAATGATAATGTCAATGAGGGATTTTTAATCACTGCTATGTTGAAATTGTAACTAATATTGATACTGTTGTTGATAATATTCATTTTTGTTTCACTACTTTTGGTTTGTTCTGTGTCGTGTTTGTGTCTCCTCTCAATTGCTCTGTTTATTGCAGTTCTGAGTGTTGCTGGGTCGGGTTTGGTTTTGGAATTGGATTGCATTGTTATGGTATTGCTGTGTATTGTTTTGTTGGATTGAATCATTTAAAAAAATGAAAATACAAAAATGAAAAAAAATAAAAAATTGATTTTTAAAAAACGAGAATCGATTCTGAATCGCACAACGTGAGAATCGCGATTCGAATTCGAATCGATTTTTTCCCACACCCCTACTGTACACCGCTCCCCCAAGTGTCATCAGTATGATTTTAATACATTTTCCTGAAGTTTGAAGTGCTGTGCAAACACAAACCACACAGAACCACAGGAACAATTTAGTTGCAGGAACTATATTTTTGGTTAGAATAGAATAGAATAGAAAGTATTTTATTGATCCCTGGGGGAAATTCAGCACCACAGTTCGCTCACAATAGACAATAATAATTATAAATAATATATTATAATATATATAATATATAAATAATATAAATATATTCTACATATACTCTACATTTAAAGGCCTACTGAAACCCACTACTACCGACCACACAGTCTGATAGTTTATATATCAATGATGAAATCTTAACATTGCAACACATGCCAATCCGGCCGGGTTAATTTATAAAGTGCAATTTTAAATTTCCCGCTAAACTTCCGGTTGGAAACTCCTTTGGAGGATGACATATGCGCGTGACGTAGCCAGTGAAACAGAGGTATGGCTCCCCCATTGAAGCCAATACGAAATAGCTCTGTTTTCATCTCATAATTCCACAGTATTCTGGACATCTGTGTTGGTGAATCTGTTGCAATTTGTTCATTGCATTATGGAGAAAGAAGCTGAGCAAGCAAAGAAGAAAGAAGAAAGCGGAGTATTTTGCGAGGGAAGTCAGCAACACAACACAGTCGGTGTTTCATTGTTTACATTCCCGAAAGATGCAGTCAAGATCGAAGAACTCGGACAACACAGACTCTTACCAGGAGGACTTTGATTTGGATACACAGACGCAGACGCGATACCGTGAGTACGCAGCTGCGCTTCCAAAAATTTGATCGCTTGCCCGTACGTGCGTGTCACGTACGTAACTTTGGTTAAATATATAAGCTTTATGAACCTTGGGTTAGGTGAACGGTCCTTTGGGCTGAGTGAGTGTGTGTGTTGTGAAGGTGTTTGAATTGTATTGGCGGGTTATATGGACGGGATCCCGTCCATATAACCCGCTCGAGCTATAACTAGCTCGAGCTAGTAGCTAGGAGCTAGCATAACAAACACCTAGATGTTTTTATGCAGGATTAATTTGTGGCATATTAAATATAAGCCTGGTTGTGTTGTGGCTAATAGAGTGTATACATGTATTGTGTTTATTTACTGTTTTAGTCATTCCCAGCTGAATATCAGGTCCCACCCGCGCGTTTCCAAACATTTGATCGCTTGCCCGTACGTGCGTGTCACGTACGTAACTTTGATTAATTATATAAACTTTATGAACCTTGGGTTAGGTGAACGGTCCTTTGGGCTGAGAGAGTGTGTGTGTTGTGCAGGTGTTTGAATTGTATTGGCGGGTTATATGGACGGGAGCTAGTATACTAGCTCCTAGTTCCTAGCTGTAGCTAGGAGCTAGGGGCTAGCATAACAAACACCTAGGTGTTTTTATGCGGGATTAATTTGTGGCATATTAAATATAAGCCTGGTTGTGTTGTGGCTAATAGAGTATATATATGTCTTGTGTTTATTTACTGCTGTAGTCATTCCCAGCTGAATATCAGGTCCCACCCGCGCGCTTCCAAAAATTTGATCGCTTGCCCGTACATGCGTGTCACGTACGTAACTTTGGTTAAATATATAAGCTTTATGAACCTTGGGTTAGGTGAACGGTCCTTTGGGCTGAGTGAGTGTGTGTGTTGTGCAGGTGTTTGAATTGTATTGGCGGGTTATATGGACGGGATCCCGTCCATATAACCCGCTCGAGCTATAACTAGCTCGAGCTAGTAGCTAGGAGCTAGGAGCTAGCATAACAAACACCTAGGTGTTTTTATGCGGGATTCATTTGTGGAATATTAAATATAAGCCTGGTTGTGTTGTGGCTAATAGAGTATATATATGTCTTGTGTTTATTTACTGTTGTAGTCATTCCCAGCTGAATATCAGGTCACCCCCGGCTCTCACAGCATCTTCCCTATCTGAATCGCTTCCACTCCCCACTAGTCCTTCACTTGCACTTTCCTCATCCACAAATCTTTCATCCTCGCTCAAATTAATGGGGAAATTGTCGCTTTCTCTGTCCGAATCTCTCTCACTTCTGGCGGCCATCATTGTAAACAATAGGGAACTTTGCGGATATGTTCACCCGACTACGTCACGCTACTTCCGGTAGGGGCAAGCCTTTTTTTTTATCAGATACCAAAAGTTGCGATCTTTATCGTCGTTGTTCTATACTAAATCCTTTCAGCAAAAATATGGCAATATCGCAAAATGATCAAGTATGACACATAGAATAGATCTGCTATCCCTGTTTAAATAAAAAAAAATTAATTTCAGTAGGCCTTTAAGTGCAGTCAAGGAATACATGCATTATACAGTCTGATGGCTGTCGGTATGAAAGACCTCCTGTGTCGTTCCGTGTTGCATTTTGGGAGTCTGAGCCTTCCATGAACGTGCTTATTCTCTCCGCAAGGTCCGAGTGTAGTGGGTGGGAGGTGTTGTCCATAATGGCTAGGAGCTTTGCTAGACTTCTCCTCTCTGACACCACCGCCAGAGAGTCTAGCTCCACTCCCACCACGTTACTGGCCTTCTCTACCAACTTGTCCAGTCTGTTTGCTTCCCTCGCTCTCATCCCGCTGCCCCAGCAGGCCACGGCGTACAAGAAGACGCCCGCCACCACCGACTCGTAGAACATCTTCAACATCTTTGTGCAGACGTTGAAGGATCCTAGCCTCCTGAGGAAGTGGAAACGGCTCTGTCCCTTCTTGTAGAGTGCCTCAGCGTGTTTTGACCCATTCAGCTTGTTGTCCATGTGTACTCCCAGGTATTTATAATCCTCAACCATGTCCACATCGACCCCCCTGATGGAAACAGGTTACTGGACTTTTTTGGTTGAAAAGGAGTTACAGACAACCATTTATTCTCGCATCCACACCTACGGTATGGACAATTTAGTCTACAACTAGCCGAACATGCATGTTTTTTTTAGATTGTGAGAGAAAGAAAAAGCACAGGGAAAATAAGAAAACTCAACACAATGCGTATCTTGTTGTGACTCACGTTTAAAAATATAAACAAAGTGCTTTACTTTTAATACATTTTCCTGGTCCACTGATCAGTAAAACTCACCAGACAGTCCAAAGACAAAGGACTTACCTAAGGTCTTGTTCGAGAATCCTAAACATTGCCCAGCTTCCTCAGAGTGGGTCACTTTGCCGGTGATTCTTAAGTGTCACTTGTGTCCACCTGAATTTTTGTTTGTGTGTAATTCAGGGGAAGAAGTGTCGTGCAATGAGAAGTGGTTGTGCCCTCTGATTGATTGTTAAGTGTTGTCCAGGAGCCCATTGCCAGACTCCACTTAACGGCCTGCACGGCAGAAAGCAATCAGCAGCTGTTACTAAGGGTCTCGTGGGGACGGGCCTGTTCATGATTGATCTTCAGTGGATCTCTAAAGATGTCTCTGCGAACACGGTTTCACCAGAGTCCTGTTCAAGTCGCAGAGAATGGCCTCAACCTTGTCCTATCACACCAAGAGAAAAGTTTGCTTGACTTTGAAAAGAAAAGCTAACATGGTATGGTTTGTTTGTTTCGGACATGTCTCGCGAGTAACATTAAAGAACATTAGGTGGTCACATTTGCACAATTCAATATGTCTAAAAGGGAGTCGAAAGAGGACATTTTTATTTCTTCAATTTTTTTTTGAATTGGTGTTAAAGGCCTACTGAAATGAAATGTATTTATTTAAACGGGGATAGCAGATCTATTCAAAGTGTCATACTTGATCATTTCGCGATATTGCCATATTTTTGCTGAAAGGATTTAGTATAGAACAACGACGATAAAGATCGCAACTTTTGGTATCTGATAAAAAAAAGGCTTGCCCCTACCGGAAGTAGCGTGACGTAGTCAATTGAACATATATGCAAAGTTCCCTATTGTTTACAATGATGGCCGCATAAAGTGAGAGAGATTCGGACCGAGAAAGCGACGATTTCCCCATTAATTTGAGCGAGGATGAAAGATTTGTGGATGAGTAAAGTGCAAGTGAAGGACTAGTGGGGAGTGGAAGCGATTCAGATAGGGAAGATGCTGTGAGAGCCGGGGGTGACCTGATATTCAGCTGCGAATGACTACAACAGTAAATAAACACAAGACATATACAGGTATATACTCGATTAGCCACAACACAACCAGGCTTATATTTAATATGCCACAAATTAATCCTGCATAAAAACACCTAGGTGTTTGTTATGCTAGCTCCTAGCCCCTATGCTAGCTCCTAGCTCCATATAAGCCGCCAATCCAATTCAAACACCTGCACAACACACACAATCACTCAGCCCAAAATACCGTTCACCTAACCCAAGGTTCATAAAGCTTATATATTTAAACAAAGTAACGTACGTGACGCGCACGTACGGGCAAGCGATCAAATGTTTGGAAGCGCAGCTGCTACTCACGGTACCTGATATGCAGCTGGGAATGACTAAAACAGTAAATAAACACAAGACATAAATATACTCTATTAGCCACAACACAACCAGGCTTATATTCAATATGCCACAAATTAATCCCGCATAAAAACACCTAGGTGTTTGTTATGCTAGCTCCTAGCTCCTATGCTAGCTCCTAGCTCCATAGAACACGCCAATACAATTCAAACACCTGATCAACACACACAATCACTCAGCCCAAAAGACCGTTCACCTACTAACCCAAGGTTCATAAAGCTTATATATTTAAACAAAGTTACATACGTGACACGCACGTACGGGCAAGTGATCAAATGTTTGGAACTCAAAGCTGCATACTCACGGTAGCACGTCTGCGTCTTTGTCATCCAAATCAAAGTAATCCTGGTAAGAGTCTGTGTTGTCCCAGTTCTCTACAGGCGTCTGTGTATCGAAGTCAAAAGTCCTCCTGGTTAGAGTCTCTGTTATCCGAGTTCTTCGAGCTTGACTGCATCTTTTGGGAATGTAAACAATGAAACACCGGCTGTGTTGTGTTGCTGCTGACTTCCTTCGCAAAATACGTCCGCTTTGCACCGAGAACTTTCTTCTTTGCTTGCTCAGCTTCTTTCTCCATAATGCAATGAACATAATTGCAACAGATTCACCAACACAGATGTCCAGAATACTGTCGAATAATGAGATGAAAACAGAGCTACTTCGTATTGACTTCAATGGGGAAGCCATTTTACTGTTCGACCATCTACGTCACGCGCATACGCATCATACATAGACGTTTCCAACCGGAAGTGTCGCGGGAAATTTAAAATTGCACTTTATAAGTTAACCCGGCCGTATTGGCATGTGTTGCAATGTTAAGATTTCATCATTGATATATAAACTATCAGACTGCGTGGTCGGTAGTAGTGGGTTTCAGTAGGCCTTTAATGAATGATGTACGGTATTATTTGATTCATTTGTAAAAGTAACTACAAAAAGGTCAATTTGTACAAAGAGAATGCAAATGTCCAAGACATATCCAATGCATGTCTGCTGTGATTGTGGTAGTTCAGCCATCTTGTGGAGTGTGTTTCAACAGGTTTGACACTCATCTTGAAAATACAGTAAACTATTTTTCAAAGTATTGATTGATTGAAGTTTATTTTTAATATGAAAGCAGTTTCAACATGATACATTACACATTTTCCATTTCTGTCTACAACATGCTCGAAAAGGAGTAGGAAGAACAAAAGCTTATTTAATCCTACCCCTCTTCCACGTCATAACAGTTTTTTACACATATATGTGTACTTCCTGTTTTCAATTTGTAGCACAGTTATATTAATGTTATCTAAATACAACAGTTCTCTTCACATAAAGAGATTACTCATATCTTATTTACACTAAATATAATTGTTCTTCTTCCTTATACATTGTAAACACTTTGAGTTTGAACAGTCTCCTAAACTGAATCATACTGGTGCTTTGATTGACTTAATTGCTTAGTCCATTCCATGACTTAATTCCATATACTGATATGCTTAAGGTTTTAAGTGTTGTATGTGAATACAAGTGTTTTAAATTACATTTTTCTCTGAGGTTATATTTCTTCTCTTTTGTTGAGAATAATTGTTGTACATTCTTGGGTAGCAAGTTATAGTTTGCTTTGTACATAATTTTAGCTGTTTGCAAACTCACTATATTGTTGAATTTAAATATTTTTGATAAAATAAATAAAGGGTTTGTATGTTCTCTATATCCGACGTTATGTATTCTTCTAATTGATCTTTTTTGTAGCATTGTTAGTGAGTGAAGTATACTTTTGTAAATATTTCCCCTTATTTTTTATTTGTACAATAACTCAGTTACGGTAACACTAGCGATCAGTAGGGAATATGAAGTGATTTTTGGTCTGGAACATATTTTGCTTTGTTCATTATACAAATATTTTTTGCCAAATTGTGTTGTGTATTTTTTATATGAGATTTCCAGTTCAATTGATCATCTATTATGTCTATATATCTGTTACTCTTTCAATGTCTACTCCGCCTATTTGTATTTGTGTCTGACTTTCTCTTCTACTGTTACCGAAGAACAATATTTTCATTGTACTGAAATTCAAAGATAATCTGTTTTATGAGATGTGATGCAAGTGTAAGCCACTGTGACACTGTTGTTTTTATTTTTTATTTTTATAAATGTCTAATGATAATGTCAATGAGGGATTTTTAATCACTGCTATGTTGAAATTGTAACTAATATTGATACTGTTGTTGATAATATTCATTTTTGTTTCACTACTTTTGGTTTGTTCTGTGTCGTGTTTGTGTCTCCTCTCAATTGCTCTGTTTATTGCAGTTCTGAGTGTTGCTGGGTGGGGTTTGGTTTTGGAATTGGATTGCATTGTTACGGTATTGCTGTGTATTGCTTTGTTGGATTGATTAATTAAAAAATAAATTAATAAAAATAATCGATTTTTTAAAGATGAGAATCGATTCTTAATCGCACAACGTGAGAATCGCGATTCGAAATCTAATCGATTTTTCCCACACCCCTACTTTTTATCCAGTTCAATACCAACCCTCGGATTCCATATCGTTCTAATTTTTTAATTAAGATAATACGATTAATTGTGTCAAATGCTTTTGTTAGATCCACACATACTGCTGCAAGACACTGGTTACTATCTATTGATTTGGTTATTTCTTCTGTTATTTTGAATAATGTATTTGATGTTGAAATGTCCGCTCTGTATCAATATTGGATGTCTGCAAGTGTTCCACATTTATTAATGAACTTGTCCAAACTGTTGTTGAATAATTTTTCGATGATTTTAGAGAATTGTAAAGTAAAGAAACAGGTCTGTAGTTTGTAAATTGGTGTTTGTCTCCAGTATTATAAATGGGAACAACTTTGGCCATTTTCATTTTATCTGGGTATGTGCCTGTTTGAAATGATAGGTTGCTGATATCCGCTAAAGGCGCTAACATTTCCTCAATAACTTTTTTTTATGACTTTCATATATATTTGGTGACAGACAGTTGAGGTCTTTGATTTACATGTCTTTACAATTTTAATTATTCTTTTGTCACATTAACGATAAACATCAACTTGGGATTTCTGTCTATGGTGTCATTCATGTCCTCAACTGACCTCGGATCAGGAATCTTTTCCTCTAGATTTGGCCCAATATTTACAAAGCGTTTATTGAAGCTTTTAACTACTTAGTTGATATTGTCACATTTAACATTTCCGTTTAAGAAGTATTGAAGGTAATCCCTCTTAACACCATTTGTAATAATACGATTTAGGATGCCCTATGTTTCTCTCATATAATTTTTGTTCCTGTCTAATAAATGACTATATTGAAATTTTCCACATGTATGTCAGATGTTGGTTAGCTTGTTTTTATATACGATATGTACTTATTTTCTGCTTCTGTAGATCTTTGTGTTATAAATATTCTATACAATGAATTCATCTTGTTGCAATAATTTTCAATCCCTTTGTATAGTGAATTTAGTATTTATACAAAAACGATTTAATTTTTTTTTTAATTACCTTTGTTTCTTTTACTCTTTTACTTAAGACGGAAACACATATGTCTTTCTTTTCTTTATGCATTCTAACTCATAATATACGGCAAGTTCGAGTTGGCTAACAATGCAGCTAATGGGAGTACCATAAAACCCATAAAGCCCTTTAAAGAAATATCCAACAACTTCCAACAGTACTTTATTTACATACTGGACCTGAATATTAACCAACTGTTAAAAATGTTGTTATCATAAGAACTGGCACAGGAAGTACTTTTAGCGGCACCGTGATCACAGAGATGTAACTAGCGTATACAGCTATTGACATAATGAGCCAGTGAGCTGCTGCATTGCCTCTGAGTTGGTAAAAGTTAATTCTAGATCAAAAATCATGAATCTCACTTTTATAGTAGAAGTTTGTGGCCATTAACACAGAAGTTGGTCAACTTTGACATTTACCTTGTGTATTTTTTTTATTTTTTATTTTTACCTGCATGAGGTTTATGATTAGTTCTTTATCTTAACAGGAATATATAAACATCCCAACAGTCGGCATCCCAGTGACAGCAAACATTTTACAGTAAGTGATTGTTTTATTATGTTTGTACTTTGTATTTTTTGTTCAGCACTTGCAATAGTGCTATATTATGCATCTGCTTATCACTCAGCTTCTAAAACTTGTAGTTCATCCTCCATATATTCAGTCTCAAAAATATAAGGTTCTGTATCAATATTTGTCCCAAAGTAGTCATCCTTCGCTCTCATGAAATCTGCCATGACTAGTAGTTATTGTTGAAGCAAATAGCGAATGTTGTGGTGTGTCTGTGAAATTAATGTGCCGCCGTATGCTTAAAGAACCAGTACAGGGAAACACAAGTTTACATTATATACTTACACTAATTCTATTTATTGTATCCATTAGACGATATCCAATTGTCCAATTGAAAAGTATGTGAAAATACCATCTAAACATCACAAAATGCCACCAATTCAGTCAACCAGTCAAAGCTACTGCACTCTGATCATATTGTGGCGTGCTTGGGCTCGTAATGCAAGAATGCACAGAGATTGGGAACCCAAATGAACTTGTCTTATTTTCAAGAACAAGCAGCACTTAACCAACAGTGACACCACTTGAACTCATGGTGCAAACTAACACTTTTTGCAGTGCATGCTGTGATCTTAACCACAACACGTTACAAAGCCCCCACCTAACTCATTAGCTGTCCCCGGCAACCTGTGTGTCCATCACAAAATCCTTAAGGTGTTGGGAAAGCTTTCGCTGTCGTTTCTGAAAGGACACTGTGAGCTTGAGGCTGGTCTCCAACCCCCACTTTGACCGCCAAGGGGGCCAGCGGTTGGTAGGGTGCCAGCCGGTCCCTGGGGAGCACCACCATGCGATTCCTCTTGACCAGCCGCACTTTGTACTCGACTTCCGGCAGACTCTCCAGCACAGTACAGATTCCAGTCCAGTGGCTTATCACCTTTGGGGAAAGGCCCTACTTCTCAGGGTTGTAGACCCAAACATGTGCCCCTACGGTGAAATCCTCTCCCCTGCAACGAGCATCGTAGCCCCACTTCTGGCCAGACACAGCAACCGCGAGAGCCGTTCTAGATAAGTCATGAACCTCTTAAAGCCTCATTTGAATATGGACGAGATAGCCCAAACCGGGCCCACCCACCACTTCTGTCTCAGGGGAAAGGCTGAACACCTAGTCCACAGGGGTACAGAGCTCATGTCCAAACATGACGGCTGCAGGGGTGCACTTGGTGGACTTTTGGTCCTCTGTCCGGTATGCCCACAACACAAGGGAAGGTGCAGTTTCCAATCTCGCTGCCGACGAGTGACAATAGCCAGTTGGGTGGCCAGACTGCGGTCAAACCGCTCAATCAGTCAACCAGCCCATGGAGGATGCAGCGGTGTAGTCGGGGTCTTCCTGACGTCCAGCCTTTTACAAACCACGGCGAACACCTGAGCCTCAAAGTTCGGCCCCTGGTCGCTGTGTAGCTCCTTCAGTACCCCAAAAATGGCAGAACATTTTGTTTACCAGGCACTCTGAGATTGTGACGGCACTCTGGTCATGGACTGTGTAAGCTTCAGGCTATTTGGTGTAATAGTCCATGGCTACCAGAATGTAGAGGTTATCCTGTTCCGTGGTCGGAAAGGGGCCCAGGATGTCAACTGCATTACGCTCCATAGGAGCCCTCACCTGGTAATGTTGCAAGGGAGTATGTGAATGCTGGTTGGGCCCCTTCTTCGCAGTGCAGGTGTCACACCGATTAACAGAGAGCACCTCATCATGCCAGCTGCTATGTAGAAGATCGTCACAGCTGAGGAGACTAGACAACTGAAAGTAGAGGGCTTTAGTCTCATGGTCTAAGGCCAAAACTGCTGACCATGCTGGTCGTCGACCCATCCTCACTTAATCCTGAATCTGGGAGAGGATAGGATATTGGCTTTGGTTGCACTGAAGTTGTTCCGGATCGATGTCCTCTGGGGTCATGGTTTACGGGGTCATCAACTGATGTGGTCCGTAAAAAGCTGCGACCACAGGAGCTGCTGCTGTCTTCCAATTGTCCACACGCTGACAGTACCTGCGATAGTGCATCTGCGTTGACATGGAGATGACCTACCCGATGGCAAATCTCAAAGTTGTAGTCTTGCAGCATCTCCAGACACCGGGCCAACTGCCCTTGCGGTTACTTAAAGTTGAGGAACTAGCCGAGGGACGCATGGTCTGTGCACAGCAGGAACTTCTGCCCGTACAGATATGGTGGGAAGTGGCGTGGACCAAGGACAACAGCCAACATCTCCAGACGTATGACGCAGTAGTTCCTCTCTGGTTTGCTTAGGGAGAGGCAATTACCATTTCTCCTGCCTACATTGCTGGCCTCTGTGTTTACAATGAGGGGTCGATCAGGATCCGGATAGGCTAGCACGGTGGCCCTCACCAGTGCTGACCAGAGTAGAGTGAAGAACTTTGGACAGTCCTCACTCCACCGCAACGCCTGTCCCTTCTGAGTCAGCTGGTGCAGTGGGCTGGCAGTGATAGCATAGTCTTTGACAAATCGGCAATAGGAGGCCAGGCCCAGGAATCTCCGCAGCTCTCCAATGCTGTTGGAGGCAGGCCAGTCTCTCACTACTGCTACTTTCGCTGGGTCGGTGGACACTTCTGCTGCGCTGCCCACATGACCAAGGAAGGATCTCTCGTCCAAAAAGGTGACATTTCTAGGGGTGGAAGCGCAGACCTGCCTTGTAGATGGAGTGGAAGACTTCTTTCAAGTTGATCAGCGCACTCCCGAAGTCTGCAGCATGTACGAGAAGATCATCCAAGTAGACGACACAGCAACTCCAGGCAATGTCAGACAAAACCCTGTCCATAAGGTGCTCAATGGTTGGCAAAGGCCAAAAGGCATCACCTTGAACAGCCACAGCCCCTGGCCAATAGAGAAAGCAGTCTTTGGGCATGCGCCCGGTGCCAGCTCTACTTGCCAGTAGCCATTCCGGAAATTGAGGGAACTGAACCAGTATAACCTGGAGATGTAGTCAAGGGCCTCGTCCACACTGGGCAGCGGGTAGAAGTAATCCCCACCTGGGCCACGAGGCGGCGATCACTCTCCTTCCCTGCTGCTGGCTGGACGGCTATTCTTGCCCGGACCTCTAAGCAGCGATCACTCCTCACTGGTCTAGGATCATTGGCTCCATCGGGATGACCAGCCGGCACTTCCGTGGGAGGAATTTTAAGTTTAGCTTTCTCCACCGCATGAATCTATAGATTAATTCTTCAATCTCCTCCAGCATAACTGCCATCACAATCACACTTGTGACACCAATGTGGTGAGTTTGGGTTTTTAATGCAAGAATGCATGGAGATTAGGAACCCAAATTAACGTTTTTTATTTTCAAAAACAGACAGTACTTAACCAACAAAAAACGCTTCCGACCACACAAGTGATCTGCAAGAAAGGCTCTGACAACAGCAAGATATCAAAGCATAGCATATCATAGCAACATTCAGGAAACTTGGAGCACCAACTGCAAAATCTACATAAAACTGAATAGAGGTCCACAAGCAAGAGTACTGGTTGTTAAAGACATCAAGGATCTGGACAAATATCAAACTCCAGGCAACAACAACGATAATGGAGTCTGACGGAAAACAAACATCGACATTCAACTACAAAATTTCGAATGCTCCAAGGGATTACACAACAAGAAGATATTTACTTAGGTGCACATTCATCTACACTTATAGACATTCATAGAGCAACACAAAAGATTGATGAACAAGAATGTATAGAACTGAAAACCTTCAGGAGCATAGATCACAATAGTCCGGAATTAGATAAAAATACAAATCCAGATACATATTGTGTCTTTCACACCAGGAATAACTGGTTTTATTATACAGACGAACAATATAACGGAAACATTAAAATAGACAACAAACCGTCGATTATTCATTTAAACAGCAGAAGTTTGTATGCAAACTACAATAACGTGATGCATTTTATTTGAACAATTCGACGAACACTTCAAAATTATCGCTATCTCAGAAACATGCATAGATGCTAAAAAAGAAATGGATTTTGACCTGTAAGGATATGAACAAAATTATTTCAACAGAACCAACAACACTGCAAGGGGAGTAGCTGTGTACGTGATGAAGAGCTTAAACTTAAAAGCGGTAATAAATACGTCATTAGCTATTTTTTTATACTAGTGTGTAATTGTATGAGTGTGATTGTGCACACTTGTATGTACTGTATGAATATTTGTTTGATAGATTGTATGCATGAGTGTGTGTATGTATGTATATGTGCATGTTTACGTATGTATGTTTGTACAGTGAATGTGTGTGTGGATGTTTGTAAAGTTTGTGTGTGTATGTCTCTGTGTGTATGTGCGTATGTACGTTTTTATGTATGTTTGTATATGTGTATGTACGATTGTATGTATGTATGTATGTGCGAATATATGTGCGTATGTATGTATGCATGAGCATACTGTATGTCTGTATGTATGTACGTTTGTCTGTGCAATATATTTGTCTCCCAGTATGTGCGAGAGCCAAAGCACAGCCCCAGCCACCCAGAAAGTCCCACCCAAAATAGCAGGTGCGGTGCCCCGGGAACAAGGGACAACCGGCCCCACGCAGACAGGCCGGACAGCGACAGGAAACCCGATCGCACCACCGTGCAGGCCCAGTCCTGAATGTGCTTTCAATTAAGCTAAACTAGTATTATTTTGGGGATTACTCTCATGTATGCATTATTTTGATATCATTCACCTTCTTTGTACCATAACTTTACTGATAGTAAACTAACATTCAGAAAACCAGCAGAGTAATGTCCAACACTTTTCAAAAAAGATTCACAAACCTGGATCTTCACCCGTTTTATTACGGCTGGTGTCAATCTGCCGCTGAACTTTTAGTTTAAAAAAAACGTCCTTATATTCATGTTTACATTATTCCCATTCATGCGGCTTAGCTACTTAAGCGCTTCTTATTCAGGGGAGGCTCAGGCAGGCTGAATGCAAGCTACTTTACGCAGATGATGGCTGTCTGTTGGACTCGGGTACTGCACATTACTTCTGCAAGGTTTTTATTGTTTGAGTTGTATGTATTTTATGTCTTCTGGCAATCTTATAATTTTTTCCTGCATCGTGGCTCCGCCTGTCCCACCTGTTTAAGATGGGTGGCAAGGGGGTGGTCGCTATTGTGGTTTGTGGTGTCATGTGCGCGTGGTGGTTGTTGGAGCTGGCGGTCTTGCCGGCTTTGTTTTTGTTTGTTGTCATGATGGTTGGTTTGTTGGGTGCGGTGTAGGGGAAAGATGTGGATCGGTCGATTCTCGGTGGATGGTGGGTTTAGTGGCTGGATTGCTCCTCCACCAGCTCATGTATGTATTTGTTTGTTTAAAAATGTGTGTGTGTATGTATGTGATTATCATTTATATATATATATATATATATATATATATATATATATATATATATATATATATATATATATATATATATATATATATATATATAATATTTTTCAATATATATGTACATATATATTTTTATATATAGATTTTATTATTGTTATTATTAATGTTATCTTTTGGGGGGGTCGTTGGGCACTGATGTCGCCCTTGGAGCCTGCTTGGCCTATAGGAGTCAGCGTCTACGGCTGCGTGTCTGGGGCCCCTGGGTCCCGCCGCCCACCCACTTCCGGATGCCCGCCATGGTGGTGGCCTTCTGGGTGTAGTCCCCGTGTTCGGTCTGTTGTGGCCTCTTAGTGTGTCGCGGGACATGCTGCGGTGGTACTGGGGTAAGTGGTCTTGTGTGTCAGCAAGTCTGTATTTCCCCCTTTCCTCCTCTTCATTTTTTTTTGCTCCACTGGGGCAGTTGCTTGATATTCTATCTTCATTGTTGGGGTCCCTGCAAGTGAGGCGAGTGGTTCCCATAGCGCCTTGCTGGGCGTTCCTGCTGTGGCTAACTTGAGTAGGTCAGTCTCCGGCTGGCTCCTTCGTGCTCTCTTCAGTTGCTTGTGGAGCGGGGTGGTTCTGGGCCCCTCGGGGCGGGGCTTCCCATCTTTCTGCCTGCATGGGGTGTGATCTCTCGCTGGCTTGGAGGCTGGTTGTCTTTTGCTTATCTCGTGCCTTGTCCTTTGTTGGGTGCTTTGTCTACAGCCTGCTGCTGGCCTGCCCGGTGGGTCTCTTGTTTTCTGGGTACGGCTTTTGCTGTTTGGGGTTGGGAGACAAATATCTTGTACATACACATACATACCTACAAAAACACAATTATTTATACATACATACATACATAGGTACAACCACGCATACATACACAAATACAGTACATACATACACACACAGGGTACGTACATCCACACGCACACTCACTGTACAAACATACATATACAAGTACTGTACATACACAAGAACATATGCATACATACACTCATGCATATATGTATTTCATCTAACATTGTGGAAACTGGGTAAAACATGCAGGCTGATAGAGTTTAACCTATTTTTATCATAACAATCTATAAGATTAATAAAGTCTGCTCCTCTTTCTTCCCCTCCATTTATATGCTTTCTTTGGTAATTCGAGTATTCACTACATTCATGTATTGTTGCCTTTAAAGCAATTGCATTGTTGATAATAGAGGTAATTATTATTATTATCCATTATCTACAGTGTTATTTATATTGGTATTTGTATTGTTCCATTTGTGTCACGACCCCGGCGCATTCCAATGCGAACTCATCTTTGTGCTCTGATGAGCGCACCTCAAGGAGCGCGCCAAGTGTGTGTCAGTCCGGCGGCAGCAGGCGGCTGCAATCAATCAACAGCAATCAGCGCACCTGCGGTTGACCAGAGGACCGCCTTCATAAGCCTGCACAACCTGCTATCCCGCGCCAGAACCTAGCTACCTGTCCTGTACAGTAAGTCATATACATGCTCTATGCAATCCTGCTCTCTCTGTGTTTTCTCCTCCGTGTTTCATTGTGCGTTGTCCTGTGTCGTGTCGTTCCTGCAGCAAACCTCCGTTACCGCGTGACGAGCTGTGTCTCGTCTTCCCGGTTGTTTCTCTCTGTTTCTGTGGCTGCCCCTCGTGGATCTCCACATCCCGCCTGGACACGGACCTCTGATGCCTCGCTATCGCCCCGACTACCTGCTTGTCTCACGGATCTTTGAGACTGCCCTGCCCCTTTTGGACTTGCCTCTCGCTCAACACTCCGGTAACACTCAGCAATTAATTCCCACACATAGTCACACATATACACCCTTTTGGTTCAGTCACACTCCATACGCTTGGTCATTATTATTATTATTTATGTATGTATTTCATATATATAAATAAAATAAATAATGATAAATGGGTTATACTTGTATAGCGCTTTTCTACCTTCAAGGTACTCAAAGCGCTTTGACAGTATTTCCACATTTACCCATTCACACACACATTCACACACTGATGGCGGGAGCTGCCATGCAAGGCGCTAACCAGCAGCCATCAGAGGCAAAGGGTGAAGTGTCTTGCCCAAGGACACAACGGACGTGACTAGGAAGGTAGAAGGTGGGAATTGAACCCCAGTAACCAGCAACACTCCGATTGCTGGCACAGCCACTCTACCAACTTAATACTACGCCCCTGTTGTCTGTGCCGTCTCCTCCTCCTGTACACACAACAATTTGTAGAGCAATAATGTTCATTGTCATATTTGTGTTATCACTATTTACTTCACTAACTGCTTCTTTGCTATCACTTTGCGTATCATATTTGTACATATTGTATGTGCTGATGTTGTTCTGTAGTTGTTGTTGTCTCTGTGTTTTATCCCCCTGTTGTCCCCGCAATTTCCCCCTCTGTCTTCTTTGTTTTCTTCTTTCTATCCTTTCCTGCTCCAAACATTATATACATCCATTTAATAAAGTCAAATACAAATAAGGCAACAAAAGAAGTATCCCACACTTCTCTTTTCTAAAGTAAATCTGTATAGCAGATACGGGCATCTACATCAACTATATCAGTGTTTTTAAACCACTATGCCGCGGCACACTAGTGTGCCATGAGATACTGTCTGGTGTGCCGTGGGAGATTATGTAATTTCACCTAATTGGGTTAAAAATATTTTTTGCAAACCAGTAATTATAATCCGCAAATAATGTACTGTTGTTGAGTGTCGGTGCTGTCTAGAGCTCGGCAGAGTAACCGTTTTATACTATTCCATATCAGTAGGTGGCAGCAGGTAGCTTATTGCTTTGTAGATGTCGGGAACATGGTTTGTGGTGATCACAATATGCGGGAGGCAGTGTGTAGGTAAAAAAGTATCTAACGCTTAAACCAAAAATAAACAAAAGGCGAGGGCCGCTAAGAAAAGGCATTGAAGCTTAGGGATGGCTATGTAAAACACAACTAAAACTGAACTGGCTGCAAAATAAACAAAAGCAGAATGCTGGACGACAACAAAGACTTACAGCGTGTGGAGCAGACGGCGTCCACAAAGCACATCCGTACATGACATGACAATCAACAATGTCCACACAAAGAAGGATAGCGTCCGCACAACTTAAATAGTCTTGATTGCTAAAACAAAGCAGGTGCGGGGAATAGCGTTCAAGGAAGACATGAAACTGCTACAGGAAAATACCAACAAAACAGGAAAAGCCACCAAAATAGAAGCGCAAGACAAGAACTAAAACACTACACACAGGAGAACACCAAAAAACTCAAAATAAGTCACGGCGTGATGTGACAGGTTAGTGACAGTACACCTACTTTGAGACTTTGATGCATGCTTGGTTATGGTTTTGAATTCATATCCAACAATTGTGAGAATGACTTTTTATTGTCAATATCGGCTGCTGAGTTTCATTTTTGTATGTTTTCTGCTGGTGGTGTGCTTCTGAATTTTTTCAATGAAAAAAATGTGCCTTGGCTCAGAAAATGTTTAAAAACACTGAACTATATGATGTGCCTAAGTGGCTGGACAGGACATGTTTAAAAAAAAAACTAGATGTAGTAGTTATCAATGTTTTGTAGTGCATTTTTGTCCAACTTTTCCCCTGTGACACCGTTTTTTGTAGCCACAAGCTCGGTTCTAGACATTGCCGCTTAGTTTTATGTTTTTGACTTGAACTTCGTTAAATATTACCTCTGTATGCAATCACACTTTTCTGGTGTACAGACTTGCACCAAACATTATCAAAGCATATTAAAAAGTGAATAAGTGTTGCCTGCTTCCTTCTGTCTCCATGCACATGTCTGTTCATGGCTTCAAAGATAGCCCTCAGTTGTACTTGACACACACGCGCGCACACACACACACACACACGCACACACACACACACACACACACACACACACACACACACACACACACACACACACACACACACACACACACACACACACACACACACACACACACACACACACACACACACACACACACACACACACACACACACACACACACACCTTCCTCCAGTAGCAGGCAGTAAGAGCTGCTGGCTCACCAATGGCGTGTCAGTGTGTTCAGTGACCACAACGTCTCATTACAGCAGCGATCAAAGAGACAAGAGGTGCACAACAGCAGGGTCTCTCTTCGGCTCCCCTAGAGGCACCGCCCCCTCTAATCTCAAAGGTCACATTTAGACATTCAAATATAAAACAGCATCACATTACACACATGACCTACAGGGGTCCTAACCAGATTCAACTACAGACAAAAACCTTACAGCTGATGACAGTTTATCCTTAAGCAACAATTAGCCAGCACAGTTCCCAAGAGTATGATGGTGATTTTGTGGAGTTTTGAAGTTTCAAATATTCATAATATTCGGAGGCCCATACCACACATAATTTTTTTTTAGATAAATGTGGAGGCACCCATTCAGGAAGATGGAAGATGATTTTTCATATTTAAACCCCTTCATTCAGTACTTTTCCATTCAGTCTCCACCATCCAAAGTTGAGCGAGAAAGCGAGAACTATTGTGGAACCTGAAGTGTCTTAGCCTTGGTTTAAGAGTGTGAATGTTATCACTGCACCTTTTAAATCTCCAACGGCCAAACATTTGTACAGCAGACCTATTTTCAGCCAACTTTTTCGATTAAACCCCAAAATACTGATTTTCCTTGCCAGATTGATGTGAAAATCTAAAGGGAAGAAATTCTTAAAAAATGTGTGATTAATTAAAGGCCTACTGAAATGAAATGTTCTTATTCAAACGGGGATAGCAGATCCATTCTATGTGTCATACTTGATCATTTCGCGATATTGCCATATTTTTGCTGAAAGGATTTAGTAGAGAACATCGACGATAAAGTTCGCAACTTTTGGTCGCTGATAAAAAAAGTCTTGCCTGTACCGGAAGTAGCGTGAAGTCGCAGGTTGAAGGGCTCCTCACATTTCCCCATTGTTTACACCAGCAGTGAGAGCAATTCGGACCGAGAAAGCGACGATTACCCCATTAATTTGAGCGAGGATGAAAGATTCGTGGATGAGGAACGTGAGAGTGAAGGACTAGAGTGCAGTGCAGGAGGTATCTTTTTTCGCTCTGACCGTAACTTACGTACAAGGGCTCATTGGATTCCACACTCTCTCCTTTTTCTATTGTGGATCACGGATTTGTATTTTAAACCACCTCAGATACTATATCCTCTTGAAAATGAGAGTCATTCACAGTGACTTTTATCTCCACGACAATACATCGGCGAAGCACTTTAGCTACGGAGCTAACGTGATAGCATCGTGCTTAAATGCAGATAAAAACGAAAGAAATAAGCCCCTGACTGGAAGGATAGACAGAAGATCAACAATACTACTATCAGGAGACACCGAACCAAACACTGGACCTGTAACTACACGGTTAATGCTGTGCCGCCTGGCAAAGCCTAGCAATGCTGTTGCTAACGACGTTGTCACGCCAAATTTCTTCCCTCTACAAAAACCTTCCCTCCCCCATTTACTTCCGGGGCTGCGTCCAATAAAATCACAAAGTTGCCGGGGGTCCTTAACCTGCAAGCGACTGTCCTGTTTCGCGCCTGTATAAAAAAAAACAATAATCGATTTCTTCAGATTCCAGCAGCTGTCAAAGACGAAGTATCCTTCCAGCGACGGGCAGTCAAAGCCGAAGTGCTTTCGATCGCTGTCAATGACGTAAGAGGAAACATGACCACGGAAGTAAATGGGGGAGGGAAGGTTTTTGTAGAGGGAAGACATTTGGCGTGACAACGCCATTGAAGCTAACTTAGCTACGGGACCTCGACAGAGCTATGCTAAAAACATTAGCTCTCCACCTACGCCAGCCCTCATCTGCTCATCAACACCCGTGCTCACCTGCGTTCCAGCGATCGACGGCGCGACGAAGGACTTCACCCGATCATCGATGCGGTCGGCGGCTAGCGTCGGATAGCGCGTCTGCTATCCAACTCAAAGTCCTCCTGGTTGTGTTGCTGCAGCCTGCCGCTAATACACCGATCCCACCTACAGCTTTCTTCTTTGCAGTCTCCATTGTTAATTGAACAAATTGCAAAAGATTCACCAACACAGATGTCCAGAATACTGTGGAATTTTGCGATGAAAACAGAGTTGTTTGTATTGGGATACAATGGTGTACCAATACTTCCGCTTCAACCATTGACGTCACGCGCAAACGTCATCATACATAGACGTTTTCAGCCGGAAGTTTCCCGGGAAATTTAAAATTGCACTTTATAAGTTAAGCCGGCCGTATTGGCATGTTAAGATTTTATCATTGATGTATAAACTATCAGACTGTGTGGTCGGTAGTAGTGGGTTTTAGTAGGCCTTTAAGGTCTGTCATTAATTAATCTGATTAGCTCAGTTTTAATTTCATTTAAAGGGGCTGCTTGCAACATCCACACAGATGTATAGAGGGCGTGAACTTTCCGATGTGTTTTACACAGTATATCCCACCCTCTTCTGGCTTCTAGGAAGTAATGACGTAACTACGTACTTATGTAACACATGTGTTGTTAGCTAATAATAGCAATTTGGAAAGATAGTCTTAGCTGTCATTGAAAGTATATTATATTATAACGTCAACATGACTGCAAATTGTTTGTTGCTTCTCTTGGCCTGCTTTTTGTATGTGTGTGTGTACGTGTTAACAAGACAGGGTGAGCGACCGGTGCAAAAACCAATAATTTTAATCGTGCAGGTAAAAATATTTTGACTTCAAACACTTAGTAATTGTGAAAAATATAGATCATTTTAACACAAATTAGTTTTGTTAAACCAGGGGTTCCTAAACTTTTTGACTGGGGGGCCGCAGTGGGTTAAAAAAAATTGGCCGGGGGCCGGGCTGTATATATATATATATATATATATATATATATATATATATATATATATATATATATATATATATATATATATATATATATATATATATATATATATATATATATATATGTATGTATTGTGGCACCTGATTCTCACCAAGACACAGGATTGGCTTTGCAGAAAGCCAAAAAGGGCATTTATTGCACAAGTCCTTGTAGGAAGGGCAGGGTGTGGAAGTATCAAACTTAAAGTGTCCATTAACAAACATAAATATCTCCCATCTGGGGCTCTCAATCCTTCACACAGCACACTTCTTTACATGTCGTAGGTAATTGCCTATCAAACAAGAGAAAATATAATATCAGAAAACTTTTCCCTTACAATGTCATTAATCAGTCATTAATAAGTCATCAATCAAGACCATTGAGTGTCTTTATAACCGCGCCTTGAAAGTCCTGGACAAGAAGAGTATATGATATCATCATTGCCAAATTTTAAGCAAATACAATATTTTAAGTTTTACCAATTTTATTTTGTTACACACAGTCAAACTGTTTTTTAAATGCTTGGATAACTCTGCTCCCCAATTGCTCTGCAAGGCAATTACAAGACTGGACCCCGACTTAAACACGTTGAAAAACTTATTCGGGTGTTACCATTTAGTGGTCAATTGTACGGAATATGTACTTCACTGTGCAACCTACTAATAAAAGTCTCAATCTATCAATCAATCTGCAAAGTGGTACCAGATCTACCACCCGAGCAATGTCAAAAGGCAACTGTTGCGTTCCATTTCGTAGGACATCTTTTGCCCTGACTGCATTTTCAATAAAAGGACCACAACTATGGAACTCTCTACCTGACACTTTGAAAAGTATACCTGCACTTGTCACTTTCAAAAAACAAACAAAATTATGGCTGTTGAGCAACAATCGTGTTCCCATGTTTAGTTTTTACTCATTTTTACTAATTGGTTTTTATCTAGTCTGCACTTTGTCTGTGTTATTATTATTATTGGCTTTTATCTAGTTTGCACTTTGTCTGTATTATTTCTATTATCATTATTATCGACTCATCTTTGCCTTATTCTATTTTTTATTTTCTTATTTTAAAGATGTTGGATCTGTGTTGTTGTTGGGGACATGTGTTGTAAATTAGCTTTGGCTACAAACACTATGATGCATACATTAGATAACTGTCTCAGATGTCTATGTTTTTGTATCTGACCCTATTTCAAATAAACCTCTATAAAAAAAAAAGGGGGAAATAGTGGATGACTCACTTACCACCTGATGCACCTGCCTTGACACAGAGGAGAGCCAGACCTGAATGAGACAGAGTTAAGAACAGTTTGTAGCTGGGCTCCACCTGGCCGCACAGCTGGTGGCACTTCAGGCTGATTGAGCAAGTACAGGGGAATGTACCGCCCCTCAATGATGCGGCCAAGGCTGGGGCGTTGTCCTCTGTGTTCCACTCTGCCTGCATGCCCTGGCTCCTCCCCTATGAGGTGCCTACCTGTCAGGCGGTGCTTGAGTGAGACTCCACATACCGTATTTCCTTGAATTGGCGCAGGGAATATAGTATTCGCACGTCTAGAATTACTGTCGGGTCAAACTCGTTTCTCAAAATAATTAACGCATGTGTGGCCTTATCGCCGGTTCATTATTAACGCCGGATCAAATTCGTTTCGCAAAATATTAATTTTATTATCGCATGTCTATAATTTTCGCCGGGTCAAACTCGTTTCGCAAAATATTTAGCATGTCTAGAACTTCCGCCGGGTCAAATTCGTTACGTCACGAGTGACGATTTACCTGTCCTCATTTTCAAAATGGAGGAAGCTGCTTTCAGTAGTTTGCAATCGCACAAAGGAAAAAAGATAAAGAGCTATTCAGTAGGATTTAAGGTCCAAGCTATTGAATACCGGTACGGTATGCTAAAAAGAACAGTAAGCAGCTATGTTTTATTAATATACCGTAGCTGCGTGTGTCAAATACTGTATGAGTCATTAAATGACTCCCACCTCCTGGTGGTAGAGGGCGCTAGTGATCCTTCTTGCGACTTCCGGTACTGCAGAAGAAGTGACAACACGCAGCAACAGATTCTTTTTTTTTTTCCTCTCGCCTGAACTTTTAACATGGAGGATTACATTGGTATCTAAAATAAAACTGTTTTCTAAACTGGACTTTCAATCGAAGCAGGAGGTAATAATTAAAGGAATATTTTCATCGAGACAGAGAGACTTTTAAAACTGAAGAAAGAAAATAAGGAAGACTTCTATAAACAAGTTATCGATGCTTTTGGTCAGAAGGAGCTGCAAATGGACTCCATTTATAAGTACAGGTAAGACCATTGTAACGTTTTTTTTATTAAATGTGCTTTTCATGATGGTATGCTTACATCACACTCAAAGCGCACGCCTAAATTTACCGCATTCCTTTTGGTAAACACCGGAGTGAGAAGAGGTTTTAAAATAATTACCGCATGCACGGCCATCCCGCAGGCTTCCGGTAAACGCCGGAGTGACAGGAGGTTTTAAATTAATTAGCGCTCCTGCGGCTATTCAAGGAAATACGGTATCCCCCCTAAGCTCGCTGGTCGGTCCGGGAGCTTCTTTGTCCTCTTCGTAGAGCCGGGACATGGCGTCTGCATGTAGGATCGCCTTCCAAGGCCTATATTCCACGGTGAAGTGGTAATTTTGTAGTTCCAGGAACCAGCGTGTGTCGCGATCGTTTCAATGCTTATTTGTGGACATCCACTTCAAGGGGGCGTGGTCTGTCACCAAGGTGAAGGTCCTACCCCATAGGTTGTAGCGGAGGTGGTGTATTGCCCATTTGACTGCTAAGCACTCCTTTTCCACTGTGGCATAGTTTCGATCTTGGCTCTGGAGCTTCCGACTAATAAATGTCACTGGGTGCTCCTCTCCATCCACGAGCTGGGCGATCACGACTCCAATGCCCGTGCCTGAGGCATCAGTGTGGAGGATGAACGGCTGACTGAAGTTGGGTACATTCTACACAGGTTCTTCACACAGGGCTTTTTTCAACATCTGGAAGGCAGTCTTGGCCTCAGCCGTCCAGGTGACATGATGGGGCAGTTTGTTCCGTGACAGTTCATACAGCGGTGTTGCAATCGTAGAGAAATTTTTAATAAACTTTTGATAACATGATACCAGGCCAATAAAGGATTTGACTTGCTTTTTTCGTCAAGGAGTGGGGCCATTCCCTGATGCGCTCCACGTTGCGAGCCTGGGGTTTCACACAGCCTTTTCCTATTGTGTAGTCAAGATCATCAGTCTCAGTCAGACCCACTCGGCACTTCTTAGCGTTGACAGTCAATCCTCCTAGGATCGCGTCAAGATGTTGGAGATGGAGAGACCAGCTGGTGCTATGAATCACAATATCGTCCAGGTAGGCGGCTGTGTATTTTTGGTGGGGCCGTAGGACTCTGTCCATCATCCTCTGGAATGTTGCCGGGGCCCCGTGGATCCTGAACGGCAAGACGGTATATTGGAATATCCCCTCGGGTGTGGAGAAAGCCGTTTTAGATTTCACCCTTTCCTTCAATGGTACCTGCCAGTAACCCATTGTCAGGTCCAGGGTGCTGACGAAACGAGCAGGGCCGAGCCGCTCTATCAGCTCATCTACTCTGGGCATGGGATAAGCATCACACAGTGATATCTCATTCAATATGTGGGCTCTGTACCGAGGATGTCGTTGTGGCTTGTTCAGCCCTTTGAGACACTTGTGATTTAGGGCTATATAAATAAACATTGATTGATTGATTGAATTTGCGAAAGTCATTTCAAAATCTCAGGGACCCATCTGGTTTTGGAACAATAACAATCGGACTGGACCATGAACTATGGGATTCCTCTATTACTCCAAGTTCTAATATTTTTTTTACCTCTTCTTTTATAGCCTCCCGCCTGGCTTCTGGGATTCGGTAGGGCCTTTGTCTTACCACCTTTCCGGGTTTGGTCTCAATGTCATGTTTGATCACCTGGGTCCTTCCTGGCAGTTCCGAGAGGTGGTCCTGGTTCTGTCCCAGAAGTTTCTTCACATCCTCCTTTTGGGACGGGGAGAAGTCCTCTCCCATAGGTACCGGGGGAGTGGTCTGGGGAGAGTGTGCAGTTAAAAACGCAGCAGATGGCAACGGCTCTGCCGCATGCCATTTTTTCAGAATATTTACATGGTAAATTTTGTGACCTTTCCGCCGGCCTGGCTCGTTTACCTTGTTGTTGACGGGCCCCATTCTCTCAATTACCTTGTAAGGCCCCTGCCATCTGGCCAAGAACTTGGATCCGCTGGAAGGAACTAATACCAACACTTTTTCCCCAACCTGGAACTCTCGGAGTGTGGCACCTTTTGCCTGTTCTCTTTGGGCTTTTTCCATATGTTCTCTTACCATGGGTCAGATTTTGCGAGCCCGGGCTTGTAGTTGGGCGACATGGTCGATCACACTGCGGTGTGGCGAGGGTTGGATCTTCCAGGTTTCTTTCGCAATGTCCAGCACGCCTCGGGGACGTCGACCATAAACTAACTCCAAGGGGGAGAAGCCAATGATGGCAAAGAGGACATATGGAATGAGGTGATCCCAGTCTTTCCCGTCTTTGTCGGCTACTTTTTTTAGCATCTTTTTCAACTTACAGTCGAAAGGTTCCACCAGGTCATCTGTCTGAGGATGATATACAGAGATTCGTATGCGTTTTACTTTAAACCATTTGTAGAGCATGGTTAGCACTTGTGACATGAAACATGTGCCCTGGTCCGTTAAAATCTCATCTGCAATTCCCACTCGGCTAAACGTCATAAACAGTTTGTGGGCTATAGCTTTGGCTGAGACTGTGCGTAATGGTACAGGCTCCGGATATTGGGTGGTATAGTCTACTATTGCCAGTATGTAGCGATGTCTTCTGGCTGACTTCGGGAGTGGTCCAATGATGTCCATTGCTAGACGTGAGAATGGGGTACTGATGATGGGGAGCGGGACCAAGGAGTTTCGATACGTGGGTCTAGGTGCAGTCTTTTGGCATTCAGGACAGCCCTTGCAGAAGTCTTCTATGGCTCCTTTCACACCGGGCCAATAGAAGCGGATTATTCTGCGGTCATAGGTCTTTTGTACACCTGGGTGCGCTCCTAGCTGATGAGTATGGGCAAGATAAAGTACTCGAGACATATGAGACTTAGTCACCAGCAGTTGCTCAATTATGTCCCCGCCCTTACTTAACACCCCTCTATACAGAAGGCCATTTTTAATCAGAAAATACAGTGAATTAAGTGCACTCACCCCTTCACATTTCTGTCCGTCAATTTCCACAAATTGCTACCGGGCCCAGCTGAGGTTCTGATCATTCCACTGGGCAGTGGCAAACTCGCCCGTTTTAGGGTTGCCGCTCTCTTCTGATACGGGGAACTCCACGAAGGGGTCCCCTTCCTCTCCTGCCTTCTCCTCCTTCCTGCTCTCCCGCCGCTCCTCTTCAGCCGAGCTATCACTCAGTGGGGCCTCTGACAAGGGCCTAAACGTGGGGCAGGCCGAAAGCGGTCTCGTATTTTTGCGTCCATTGTTGGTGGCAGCGATGCTGCCATGGAATGGCCAAAGAGTACACAGTCGGACCCGATGAGTAGTGGAACAGGCAAGTTTGGTACCACTCCAGCTAGTACCAGTGCATCACCTCTGGATGTCTGAATGTATATGTGGCTCACCGGATACTGGCGGACATCTCCATGTACACACGGTGGCTCTGGCCGTTTCTATCCCGGTGGCTCTCAGCATTTCCATGCTCACTTGGTGGTTGTCTAATAAGGCCACCAACTGCACAGTTGGAGGGCTTACTTGTGCGGTATATTTCCGGGCATCAGGCGGCAAGGCTCGGATATAGCGGTCTATCACCAGTCGGTCTATGGAGGGGGGGTTCCCTTCGCTCGTTAGCCAGCTGTGTGTTATGCGGAGCAATGCAGCTACCTGCGGTCGCGGTGGCTGGGTGGGCTGGAGGTTCAAGTTGTGATATCGTTGTGCCCTGGCAGGCAGACTGCACCCTTGGTTGGCAAGAATGGCTTTCTTTAGCTTCTTGAAGTCTCTAGCATCCGTCAATGCCAGATCGCTACACACACGTTGGGCTTCTCCAGTGAGAAAATGTGCCAGTATGGATCCCCATTCAGCTACCGGCCACTTCTCCCGGGCCACAGTGCGCTCGAATAAATCTAAATAGGCTTCCACATCATCCTCACCCCATAATTTAGTTAGGACCTCAACGGGTGCCTGTGTAATAGCCACATCTTTAGCAATCTTTTTTACTAGCTCTTGTACTGAACTTTGAAGTTCAGCTTGGCTTTTTAAAGCCCTCAGTGCTTCTGCGTGTGACATCGTGGGAAGTTGGCGTGAATCAGATTGCCCGCATTCTCCACCATATGTGGCACCTGATTCTCACCAAGACACGGGATTGGGTTTGCAGAAAGCCGGAAAGGGCATTTATTGCACAGGTCCTTGTAGGAAGGGCAGGGTGTGGAAGTATCATAATATCAGAAAGAAACATAACAATCATAATCAGAAAACATAACATAATGTCATTAATGGAGAAATAGTGGATGTCTCACTTACTGCCTGATGCACCTGCCTTGACACAGAGGAGAGCCAGACCTGAATGAGGCAGAGTTAAGAACAGTTTGTAGCTGGGCTCCACCTGGCCGCACAGCTGGTGGCACTTCAGGCTGATTGAGCAGGTACAAGGGAATGTACCGCCCCTCAATGATGCAGCCAAGGCTGGGGCGTTGTCCTCTGTGTTCCACTCTGCCTCCATGCCCTGGCTCCTCCCATGTGAGGTGCCTACCTGTCAGGCGGTGCTTGAGTGAGACTCCACAATATATATATATATATATATATATATATATATATATATATATATATATATATATATATATATATATATATATATATATATATATATATATATATATATACATTATTACAGAGCGTGATGATGTCACTTTATCGATGGGAAAATGCATTTTTAGACACTATGATTTGCCTGAGCGGCTAGGAGACACAGAGAGTAACAAGCGGTAGAAAACAGATTCGAAAGGACAGATTTTAAAAAATAAAATAATAAAATATTACAATTATTTGTTTTTTTTTGTTAGTTTTTTTAACTTTGGACTTCCCGTGGGCCGGATTTTGGACGCTGGTGGGCCAGATCCAGGGACCCCTGTGTTAAACCATTCATGATAATAACAAGCTAGCCAATGGTGTTTGTTTTGCTTTGAAAAATGGAACAGTGAGAGATGTGCAAACAGCCTTTTTTTGTCCGCCCTGAGATCGGTAGGTCGCAAGTTCAAATCCCGGCCGAGTCATACCAAAGACTAATAAATTGGGACCCGTTACCTCCCTGCTTGGTACTCAGCATCACGGGTTGGAATTGTGGGTTATATCACCAAAATGATTCCCGAGCGTGGCCACCGCTACTGCTCACTACTCCCCTCACCTCCCAAGGGGTGGAACAAGGAGATGGGTCAAATGCAGAGGGTAATTTCCCCACACCTAGTGTGTGTGTGACAATCAGTGGTACTTTAACTTTTAACTTTATTTTCATTAAAATCCATTATATTGTTATAAAGATAGATACATAAACAAAATCAATAGCTTTTTAAAGTAATGTATTGTTTTTGGCAGACTTGAACAGATAATGCTCTATTTACATAATTTTCCACCATCTAACACATAAGGCCCATTTAACGTGACACATTCACCTCATCAAAAAACAGTAAGAAACATTGTCTGAGCAATAAGTATTTAGTGTTGCATATAGTTCTAACATATAAAAACTACTAAAACTAAAGATTACAATATGGCTGACGTCATGGCGACGCAGTCGAAGGGGGCTTGGCCTGGAGGAGGACTTTAGCACATACCAGTAAATATTCTAAAGGGACAGTCAGAAAATGGTTTTAAATTGGTCTGTCTAACATAATCTATGCAACATTTTCACCAAATAACCACCATTACATGTTATGTAGACCAGTGTTTTTCAACCACTGTGCCGCGGCACACTAGTGTGCCGTGAGATACAGTCTGATGTGCCGTGGGAGATTATATAATTTCACCTCCATCCATTTATTTGGGTTAAAAATATTTTTTGCAAATCAGTAATTATAGTCTGCAAATTATATGTTGTTGTTGAGTGGTCAGTGCTGTCTAGAGCTCGGCAGAGTAACTGTGTAATACTCTTCCATATCAGTAGGTGGCAGCAGGTAGCTAATTGCTTTGTAGATGTCGGAAACAGTGGTAGGCAGTGTGCAGGTAAAAAGGTGTGTAATACTTTAACCAAAAATAAATAAAAGGTGAGTGCCGCAGAGAAAAGGCATTGAAGCTTAGGGATGGCTATGCAGATCGAAACTAAGACTGAACTGGCTACAATGTAAACAGAATGCTGGACGACAGCAAAGACTTACTGTGGAGCAAAGGCGGCGTCCACAATGTACATCCGAACATGACATGACAATCAACAATGTCCCCACAAAGAAGGATAAAAACAACTGAAATATTCTTGATTGCTAAAACAAAGTAGATGCGGGGAATATCGCTCAAAGGAAGACATGAAACTGCTACAGGAAAATACCAAAAAAAGAGAAAAAGCCACTAAAATAGGAGCGCAAGACAAAAATTAAAACACTACACACAGGAAAACAGCAAAAAACTCAAAATAAGTCAGGGCGTAATGTGACAGGTCGTGACAGTACACCTACTTTGAGACAAGAGCTATAGTGATGCATGCTTGGTTATGGTTTAAAGTCATATCCAACTATTGCGACAACGACTTTTTACTGTCAACTGAGTTTCGTTTTTTAATGATTTCTGCTGGTGGTCAAAAAAGGTTGAAAAACACTGATGTAGACCACAAGGAAAAGATTTCAATGTAAAAAAATATTTATTTTCATATAAATTGTTTTTATATATTCCATATCATGAATGTTTTTTCTACATTTAAAACACGTCCTTGAGGTCTACATAACGTGATGAATGCTGGTTCTTTGGTCAAAATGTTGCATGTTGCATTCTGTTTTACAGACCGTTTTCAAGCACTTTTGGACAGTCTCCTCAGCGCTCTTTATATATGTGCCTCCACTTCGACTGTGTCTTCGCCCCATCAGCCATGTTGTAGTTTTTTTTCCCATAGCGAGTCTACTGACAGATATAAGTTAGAACTATACGCTACTTTGTGAAAGGAATGGCAACAGAAAAGGATGCTTAGGTTTTTTTTTTTTGTTTTGTTTTTTTTTCCCAAGATGGCGGCGCGCACAGACGCAGCGGCTCACGGCTCTCCTTTTCAGTGCTCTTTCCTCCTTCTTTTCTTCTTGTTTTTTTTCCTTTTGTGCACCATCTGTACTGCAAACACCCGGTACACCCGCCAGTCACTCTTGGATATCGGGAACTCGCACCAGATATCTGTTTCGAGCGACTTTCACCATGAGCACAACATCCCAGACGACATAGCAAGAGCACCAGGCTCTCCGTGGTTTGTTGTCGGGTCCGGGAGACGGCGCAGACGGAGGAGGGAGAGGAAGCAGAAGCGTGGCCGCAGGTCCGGCGTCTTGCTCAGGCTTAGGAAACAACCCCACAAGCCACCTCTACCGAGCCTGTTCCTCTCCAATGCCAGATCCCTCGTACAGAAGATGGACGACCTGGAGTTACAACTCGCTGGAAACCGCTATGTTCGGGACTGTTGTGCTATGATTATCACCGAAACCTGGCTTCACCCGGAAATACCCGATGCTAGCATGCAGCTAGCCGGCCGCACTCTGCTCCGCCGGGACAGAACTAAGGACTCCGGTAAGAGCAGAGGAGGGGGGCTCTGTATTTACTGTACGTGCATGAGAACTGGTGCAACAACGGGACAATCATTGAACAGCACTGTTGCCCGGACGTGGAGTACATGTATGTTAGATGTCGGCCTTTTTTTCTCCCGAGAGAGCTGTCTGTTGTTATCATCGCGGCTGTGTATATTCCACCGGACGCCAAAGTAAACACAGCGCTCTCTCTTCTGCTGAACACCGTCGACGAACAGCAGCGGGCCCACCCCGACGGTGTTCATATCATAGCAGGGGATTTTAATAAGGCCAATCTAAAGACTGTACTCCCTAAGTTCTACCAGCACGTGAAGTGTTCTACAAGGGGCAAGAACACCCTTGACCACGTGTATATCAACGTGAAGCATGCGTACAGAGCTACACCCCTCCCCCAGCTTGGACAGTCAGACCATCTTTCCCTCCTGCTCTCTCCTACCTACACCCCCATCAGACGCCAGGCCAGGCCCATCACAAAGACTGTTATGACCTGGCCTGACGATGCACTCCCCAAACTTCAGGACTGCTTCCAACACACAAATTGGGACCTTTTCCAACAACAGGAGCTGGAGACAGCCACAGGAACGGTGCTGGACTACATACAGTTCTGTATCGGGAATGTGACTGTGGAAAAAACCATCCGGGTTTACCCCAACAAGAAACCCTGGATGACCAGCCAAGTCCGCACACTCCTCAGGGCCCGCGACGCAGCCTTCAGGTCAGGGGACAGGGCACTGTACAGTGCTGCTAGAGCCGACCTGAAGAGAGGGATTAAAAAAGCAAAAGCGGACCACAGGAGGCGCATAGAGTCCCATCTGTCCAGCAATAACTCACGGGAGGTGTGGCGGGGCATTCATGACATCACGAACTACAGAGGCTGCAATGTGACAACTGCGGATCAGAGTGCGACACTGGCAGAGGAGCTTAACTGTTTCTTTGCCCGTTTCGATACCCCCCAGCGACACTCATCTGCTCCAGCCCTGCCCCCGCCCCCACCGGGCTCCGGCACCACTCCACTCACTGTACAGGAGCACAGTGTCAGACGAGTGCTCCTGGCTGTGAACCCCAGGAAGGCTGCCGGACCAGACGGAGTACCTGGAAAGGTGCTCAGGGCGTGCGCCCACCAGCTCGCTCCCCCCCTCACCAGGATCTTCAACCTCTCCCTGGCTCAGGCAGTCATCCCATCCTGCCTGAAGTCATCTACAATAATCCCGGTGCCGAAGAAGTTTCCCATCACCAGCCTGAACGATTACCGACCAGTGGCTCTCACTCCGGTAATCATGAAGTGCTTCGAGAGACTGGTTCTCCAGCACATCAAGGACCATATCCCTCCAGACTTTGACCCCCACCAGTTCGCATACCGGGTGAACAGATCCACAGAGGACGCCATCGCTGTTGCTCTCCACTCTGCTCTGAACCACCTGGAACAGCAGCAGAGCTACGTCCGGATGCTCTCTGTGGATTATAGTTCTGCCTTCAATACAATAATCCCGGACAGACTCTGCAATAAACTGGACACTCTTGGCCTCCCCCCTCTCACAAACGCCTGGATAAGGGACTTCCTAACGGACCGACCCTAGAATGTGACACTTGGCTCCCACCTCTCATCCACCCGCACGCTGAGCATCGGCTCCCCACAGGGCTGTGTGCTGAGCCCCCTCCTCTACTGCCTCTACACCCATGACTGCAGTCCAGCCCACAGTGACAACCTTATTGTCAAGTTTGCTGACGATACCACAGTGGTCAGGCTCATCTCCAGGGGTGACGAGGCTGCCTACAGGGAGGAGGTCCTGAAGCTGACGGCCTGGTCTTCGGAGAACAACCTCGCTCTCAACACCAGCAAGACCAGAGAGATAATCGTCGACTTCAGGAGGAGCAGCACCGACCCTGCCCCCCTCTACATCAACGGCGAGCGTTTGGAGGGGGTCCACACCTTCAGGTACCTTGGAGTCCACATCTCTAACGACTTTTCCTGGACAGTCAACACCACAGCAATCATCAAGAAGGCTCAGCAGCGGCTACACTTCCTGAGAGTCCTCGGGAAGAACAACCTGAAGCCTGGCCTGCTGCTGACCTTCTACCGCTCGTCCATCGAGAGCCTGCTGACCTACTGTATTACAGTATGGTACGGCAGCTGCACTGCAGCAGACAGGGAGAGGCTGCAAAGAGTGGTCAAGACGGCTCAAAAGATCATCGGCCGCCCTCTCCCCTCTCTGATGGACATCTACACCTCCCGCTGCCTCAACAGAGCCAGTGCCATCATCAAGGACAGCACCCACCCTGGCCCTGACCTGTTCCACCTGCTGCCCTCTGGGAAGCGCTACAGGTGCATTAAAACTAAGACGAACAGGCTAAAAAACAGCTTCTTCCCCAAGGCCATAACCACCCTGAACAGATTTCCCCATTGACCCTCATAACTGCCTTCTCTTCGGTGCAATAACCCATTCCACCAACCACCCTATTTCATGTCGATATTCATGTACATATTAATTTCACCCTCTGTATAGAGTGTACACTTGTTTTATCGCACTGTATGGAATGGCCTCAATCTCGTTACTCTGCGTAATGACAATAAAGCTGATTCTGATTCTGATTCTGATGTGCATGTACGAGCCAGTCTGCCCCACAACAAGAGGATAGAGAAAAAGAAGGAGCTTATTGATTCCACTAGACCTTTGGGTGAATTTATATTGTAAATGGATTATCCGTTGTGGTCAGAAATGGGAAAAACGTCACCAAATGAGCACATTCCAAACATCTCGTAACCCCATAATTATAAGGCAAGGATGTTTTATAAATATTTCTGCCATGCCTCCACGGTTTGATTTCACATTTTCGGGGGTTATGCAGATCCCAAATACACAACAGCAGGTACCAATAAGTAAGAAAAATGGTTTGCATATTAGGGACCCTTTAAAGCAACTTCTTGATGCATGTGAGCATTTGACTTCAGCTGTACTGTAAAACTCAATGTCCGTGGAGTCTTTTGAGTTGCGTAGAATTTCTACTTAATTCTCTTATTTCACAGATCTCAAGGCACTTGCATGTGTGCCGCAGACTACAGCTGCAGTCATTGAGTCAAACAGCTGTAAAATAAACCCCACAACGTTCACAATTAAAATCAGTCCAGTGATTTGAGCAACCTAATTTCGTTTTCATTCTTTAAATGACACAGTGAGTGGACAATGATGGTGGCAGCTAATAACATTGCAGTGCCAACAGCAGTTCCTGGGGATCTGAGCAGCTGTTCTGTAGTCTATATTGGCCTGTTCTTCAAGTGAAGAAAAAAGGAGCCTCCTAGATGAGAATTTTGTGCTTCAGTGGCTATTGAAAGATGAGGCAATAAACTGTTAAACTTGAGTAATCGCACACTCCCTGAGGAATTTCTCAAATGGGGATGGTCAAAAACCTTGAAATTTGAGCTCTTCACTCGCTGCCTCAGCTTTAACATTTGATGAGATTCATTATTGTTGGGAGCTGAATACAAGTGTCGTCTGATTACAGGAGCCACCATTATAAGTTCCCACCGGTGGGCATTTTAATGCGAAGACGTCAGTGGGATTAAAATCTCAATTCACTCAGTCAATTCTCTGGTAACCAGATTTCATTAAAAGCCGGCAGGAAGGAAAATGGACTCGAAAGCACAGAAACAGCTGGACTATAAATTATATAAATGTGCTTTCTGCTAACTGAACACACCTTCAGCTTGCAGATGCATTATTATTTAATGTTCAGAGGAGCCGGTTTTATGTAAATTGGAGTCTACTATTCTCCTCTCATTGCCAGGTACTTCCAAACCAAGCAAAGTGAGAGATTATGCAAACCAATTAACATATGAAAATAACGTATTAATATACTGTCTCTGAACTGTGTCCAATCAGTTCCTTTTCACTGGCGTGTGTACAAAACAATTAAAATTAAATTTATACAGCTCTTCCTTCACATATTCTGCAGCAAATGCTGACAAAAGTTTTTTACATGATTGTGTTCCTCCTTAAAGGCACACTGACTTTAAGAATGTTTATCAGAAGCCATGCTAGTAAATTACAGCCTTTGTTTTTCCCTAATGATGTGCACATCCGAGACAAAGCAATGAAATCCATAGTGGTAGCCAGGTGCTAATGAATGGCTTACATTATTCTGCCTGCTAATTACTAGTGCACCATAAATAAAACACAAGACAATCAATTAGTGCTAGCTCTGTGTGTGTGTGTGTGTGTGTGTGTGTGTGTGTGTGTGTGTGTGTGTGTGTGTGTGTGTGTGTGTGTGTGTGTGTGTGTGTGTGTGTGTGTGTGTGTGTGCGTGCATGTGTTTGTTAGGTCATTGGCAGTGGGCTAGTCAGTACCACTGTGGGATGTAATTTTAAAATGTACAGGGTGTGGATTAGCATCACATTTTCAACACCGACATTTCTTCAGGCAACCAATTTCTGCCTGTATAGATCGCGGTGTAGGTTAATATCTAGTTACTTTCAACAGGGAGTTCAGCCAAATGTTAAAATGCACATGGCGCCGGATGCCCTTTACACTAGATGAGACAAAAGACATGCAAAAGGCCGCTATTACCTCACTGGCTTTAATGGAGCTTTGCAAAAAGCCTTTCTCTTGCACTTACGCCGGCTGGCTGACGTATAACACTTGATTGGAAGCAGAGCAGGGGAAATCATAGTCCATTAACACTGCATGTACAAGGCTCAAACTGAATGATCCTGACATTATGTGGCCTCTGGTGCGGCCTATCTGCGTGGATTGATGCATAATTTGCGCATTAATGTAATTTACATTTTAACACAGTTCCAAACGTAAACTGATTAGTTGATCGCTATCTACTAATGTGCCAAGAGAAAGATTATGTGTGACATGGTTGATTTGCTGCAGGGGGGGAAAACGACAACATGCGTCAAACACACAGCTCAAGTGTTTCAAGGTAAATTATGCTTTAGGTTACTAGAGTACATTTGGTATAGAACAATTGTGTTCTCATCTGGAACTCTTATCAACAATAATAATACAGTCGTCCCTTGTTTATGGACCAATTTACACAAAGTAGGATTGTTATTATTAAAGCAAATATTTTCATAATTCGACCGTCTTTTTAACATTAGAGCCTTCTAAACCTGAAATAACACCCATTACAGCAGGGGTGTCCAAACTGCGGCCCGCTGAAGTCTTCAGTGCGGCCCGCGAGACATGGCTTGCTTTTGTCTAAATGTCACCTGTGATTTGAATCAGAGCAATTTTGCAATGCTCTTGTGGGCGAAGATGCAATTGTTGGTCAATGACCATACATGAGTTTCATTTGAAAGGCATTAGAGCACAGCATGAATTTAAATGACCCAATTCACACAATGTGTCCTACTCATGGTATAAGCTACAAACCCCAAAACCAGTGAAGTTGACACTTTGATTTGCACATTTTTTTCAACCTATAGTCAATTGAATAGACTGCAAAGACAAGATACTTAATGTTTGAACTGGAAACATTTTTAATTTTTTGAAAATATTAGTTTATTTGGAATTTGATGCCTGCATCATGTTTCAAAAAAGCTGGCACAAGTGGCAAAACAGACTGAGAAAGTTGAGGAATGCTCATCAAACACTTATTTGGAACATCCCACAGGTGAACAGGTTCATTGGGAACAGGTGGGTGCCATGATTATAAAAGCAGCTTCCATGAAATGCTCAGTCATCCACAAACAAGGATTGGGCGTGGGTCACCACTTTATGAACAAATTGTCGAACATTTTAAGAACAACATTTCTCAATGAGCTATTGCAAGGAATTTAGGGATTTCACCATCTACGGTCCGTAATATCAGCAACAGGTTCAAAGAATCTGGAGAAATCATTACACGTAAGCAATTATATTATAGACCTTCGATCGGTACTGCTTCAAAAAGTGACATCAGTGTGTAAAGGATATCACCACATGGGCTCAGGAACACTTCAGAAAACCACTGTCAGTAACTACAGTTTGTCGCTACAGCTGTAAGTGCAAGTTAAAACTCTAGCCATTTATCAACAACACCCAGAAACGCCGCCTGCTTCGCTGGGCCCGAGCTCAACTAAGATGGACTGATGCAAAGTGGAAAAGGCTTCTGTGGTTTGACTAGTCCACATTTCAAATTGTTTTTGGAAACTGTGGACGTCGTGTCCTCAGAACAAAGAGGAAATGAACCATCCGGACTGTTATAGGTTCAAATTTGAAAAGCCAGCATCTGTGATGGTATGGGGGTGTATTAGTGCCCAAGACATGGGTAACTTACACATCTGTGAAGGCACCATTAATGTTGAAAGGTACATACAGGTTTTGGAACAACATATGTTGCCATTCAAGCTATGTTATCATGGACGCCCCTGCTTATTTCAGCAAGACAATGCCAAGCCATGTGTTACAACAGCGTGGCTTTATAGTAAAAGAGTGGTACTAGACTGGCCTGCCTGTAGTCCAGACCTATCTCCCATTGAAAATGTGTGGTGCAATATGAAGCGTAAAATACCACAATGGACACCCCAGACTGTTGAAGAAATTAAGCTGTACATCAAGCAAGAATGGGAAAGAATTCCACCTGAGAAGCTTAAGTAGAAGTCGAACTTTCACATACTCTTAATATTCATGGTTTTATCGTTTATACTTCATATTGCATTGTTGTCACGGTAGGATGTGGGGGGGCTAAAGATGAGGTAGTAGAAGTTATGTGTTGTTGAGCAGTTTGTTATAGCTTGTTTTAATCAATGCAAACGGAAGTGTTATTTTGGTATGATGGTTGTTACAAACAAACATTGAGCTGTTGTTGCAAACAGCTCAATATTTGTTTCATCTGACCACATAACTTTCCTCCAGAAGGTTTTATCTTTGTCCATGTGATGTCAGATGAAACAAAAATTGAGCTGTTTGGTCACAATACCCAGCAATATGTTTGGAGGAGAAAATGTAAGGCCTTTAATCCCTGGAACACCACGCCTACTGTCAAGCATGGTGGTGGTAGTATTATGCTCTGACCCCAAACACACGTCAAAAGTGGCAAAGGAATGGCTAAATCAGGCTAGAATGAAGGTTTTAGAATGGCCTTCCCAAAGTCCTGACTTAAACGTGTGGACAATGCTGAAGAAACAAGTCCATGTCAAAAAACCAACAAATTGCACCAATTTTTTCAAGAGGAGTGGTCAAAAATTCAACCAGAAGCTTGCCAGAAGCTTGTGGATGGCTACCAAAAGCGCCTTACTGCAGTGAAACTTGCCAAGGGACATGTAACCAAATATTAACATTGCTGTATGTATACTTTTGACCCAGCAGATTTGGTCACATTTTCAGTAAAACCATAATAAATTCATAAAAGAACCAGACTTCATAAATGTTTTTCATGACCAACAAGTATGTGCTCCAATCACTCTATCGCAAAAAAAAAGAGTTGTAGAAATTATTGGAAACTCAAGACAGCCATGACATTATGTTCTTTACAAGTGTATGTAAACTTTTGACCACGACTGTATATGCGCACACATGTACTGTATGTATAGGCTATGTATATACTGTATATGTATAGGCTATATATACTTGTGTATATATATTGTTACTTTACATGCAGTTGGCTTTTGGGCCCCGGCCAAAATTTTTTAGCCTAATGTGGCCCCGAGTCAAAAGGTTTGGATACCTCTTTTATAGACAGTCACCTTTACACTCAATTTACCCAATATTGTAGCCTTCAGTGTGCTGTTCTGCTGTACTGTACTTACTCGTAGCCGGCAGGATCCTCCAAGTGTCATTGCATCGGCCACTATGACACGGCCATGACGTGGAAATACCATCCAATGTAATTCCTCTAAGTTAAAACCTGGCCTCTGAGTGCTAAAACCAGAGGCATAAATTGTTCCACATAAACTTGACAGTCTTAGCTGCAACCATTCGCTATGATATTAGCTTTCCATGTTAGCTTTGCTTGTCTGCATTGTGGTTTAACATCGATCACAGAAAAGTTGCTGCAGCTGCTAGTTTGTAGCAGTCTAAGGCAGCTTGAAGTGCTCTGTCGAGTGTTCGATGCTACGTTCAGCTGTTGTCGTTCGACATCGCTTGTGCAAAGATTAACCAATGAAAAACAGTTATAGATAGAAAACTACTGCATAGTAATACATATAACAGACAAATAAAACGTAATCTGACATTTAAAGGGGTCATACTGTTTGGATTTCGTATGGTGCGGAACCCAAGATGCAGGACACGAGGCCAACATGCAATTTAAAGTCTTTATTCCAAGGAAGAATTTAACAAAAGGCGATGGTGACAAGGAAGGGAGCACACAAAACATACATGTACTGGTGGTCATACAGGGCACAGCGGGGCCAACCATACGGGAGGGAGACGTCGGTGCCAACGCGGGAAGGAGCCTCGGAGGGCGAGTCACAGGAAAAAAGCCAGCGGCGAAGAAATACGTCTGTGCAGGAATTGGAGCACTAAGCATGTGGAACCGATGCCTCCCAGCTGCCACTACTCAGTTTAAATAGCCCTGATGTCATTAGTGGCCGGTGTGCCCGAAATCAATGCAACCTGACGATCGTCCGACTGTAGTTCGAAAGAGAGAGAGAGGCGAGGAGAGCCAACACATCAGACAGCAGGTAATCATCACAGTATGGACGCCTCCTGGTGGCTTACCTGGCTTCTCTGGAAAACGGTGATAAAACACACCGAGTAGACATGGGTAGTGGATAAGGGACCTAGCGACCCATCAGCGCTCCTCAAGGCCGTACCCCTCCCAGTCGACCAGGAACTGGAATCCCATGCCCCTCCTTCTCACATCCAAGATGGCCTTGACTGTGAATGCAGGGTGGTTGTCGATAAGCCTAGTAGGCAGGGGCGGCACTTCCGGAGGGCTGAGGGGACTTGAGGCTACTGGCTTGATGCGAGAGACATGGAAGACGGGGTTTCACTTGAGATAATCCGGGAGGCGATGTGGTATGAATCTGGGGGTCAACTTCTTGGAGTCTGTAGTGAGAGGCAGGTCACGGGAAGAGAGCCATACTATTAGACCCACCTGGTAGTCTGGTGCAGGCGTGCGATGATGGTTAGCATGACGTTGGGTCCGTTCAGAGGTTCTGGTCAGCGCGGTTCTTCTGTTGCGCCATGTTAGACGTGCTCGGCGCAGGTGGGCTGACACGTAAGGGACCACAACCTCTGACTAGAGGGAAGGGAATGCTGGTGGCTGGTACCCGTAAGCCGCATGGAACGGCGACAATACTGTGGCCGAGTACTGTGTGTACTCAATCCAAGGAATTTCGGCTGACCACATTGAGGGCTGCTGATGGCAGACGCATCGGATGGCCACCTCAAGGTCTTGGTTGGTGAGTTCCGTCTGCCCGTTACTCTCGAGGTGGTAGCCGGAGGACAGACATGGTGATGCACCCAAGGACCTGCAGATTGCCCCCCAGACTGACGACGAAAACCGAAAGCCCCTATCGGAGACCACCTCCGTGGGGATGCCATGAAGCCGGAACACATACTCTACCAGCAGCTGGGCTGTCTCCAAAGCCGATGGTAACTTGGGGAGTGCAACAACATGAGCCATCTTGGAGAACAGGTCTACTATGGTGAGGATAGTGGTGTTACCATTAGAGAGAGGTAGTTTGCTAACAAAGTCCAAGGCGATGTGCGACCATGGTCGAGCCGGGATGGGTAGAGGAAGGAGAAGCCCCGATGAGCTTGATGGAACACTTTGTTCCGGGCGCAGACAGGACAAGCTGCCACAAATCCTTTAACATCTGCTCGTAGCGTAGGCCACTGAAATCACTGGGCCAGAAGGAAAGTTGTGCGACTGACTCCGACAGGCGACTTTGGAATTATGGCCCCAACATAATACTTCAGAACACAGCCTGGGGATGACAAACAGTCGCCCAGATGGCCACCCCTCTGGGGACACAGCAGACTTGAGGCCAATCTTGACCTTTCTTTCAAGTGTCTCATCAGTGGGGCGGGAGAAAATGCGGGACTGCGCATCTGGCTTAGTGTTCTGAGAGCCCGGGCGGAAGGTGATGGTGAAGTTGAAGCGTGTGAAGAATAATGCCCACCTGGCTTGACGTGGGTTGAGTCTTTGAGCGGTGCGGGATATTAATCCGGGTTCTTGTGATCTGTGTGAACGATGAATGGAAGATCAGCCCCCTCCAGCCAGTGCCTCCACTCCTGAAAGGCCAGGACGACAGCCAGTAGTTCCTTGTTGCCAATGTCGTAATTACGTTCTGCAGCAGTCAGGCGACGAGAGAAGAAGGCACAGGTGTGCAGCCTCTGGTCGATGGCGGAACACTGGGAGAGGACGGCCCCCACGCCTGTATCGGAGGCATCCACCTCGACAACAAATTGAAAAGACGGGTTAGGGTGAAACAGTACCGGTGCAGTGGTAAATAACGACTTAAGTCTAGCAAATGCGGCGCTAGCCAGTGGATTCCAGACAAACGGCACTGGGGGATGTGAGCTCTGTCAATGGTTCCGCAACACGGCTAAAATTACGGATGAATCGGCGATAAAATTTTGCGAACCCCAGAAACTTTTGAAGGTGTTTCCTAGTTGTGGGGACAGGCCAATGAACCACAGCGTCCATCTTAGCAGGGTCGGGTCTAAGATGGTACTTCTCTACTATAAACCCTAGGAACGACGTACACGTGGCGTGAAATGAGCATTTCTCGCCTTTTACAAATAGTTTATTTCCCAGCAATCACTGGAGAACAAACCGGACTTGCTGGATATGTCCCTCTAAGGTGGAAGAAAATATCTGAACGTCATCCAGATATATGAACAGAAAACGGAATTTAACAAAAGGCGATGGTGGCGAGGAAGGGAGCACACCATGGAAAAAAACAGCACACAAAACACACGTGTACTGGTGGTCATACCGGGCACAGCGGGGTAATCATACAGGAGGGAGACGTCGGTGCCAACGCAGGAAAGAGCCTCGGACGGCGAGTCACAGGAAAAAAGCCAGCGGCGAAGAAGTACGTCTGTGCAGGAACTGGAGCGCTAAGCATGTGGAACCGACGCCTCCCAGCTGCCACTACTCAGTTTAAATAGCCCTGATGTAATTAGTGGCCGGTGTGCCCAAAATCAATGCCACCTGAGCATCGTCCGACTGTAGGACGAAAGAGAGAGAGAGGCGAGGAGAGCGAACACACCAGACAGCAGGTAATCATCACACATACTGTGATGTTCTTTTCATTTCCTTGTGGTCTACACATTGTAAACAACATGTGGTAGTTGTTTGGTCAACATTTTGCAAATGTTTTGCTTTTACAGACAATCTTCTAGCCGCTTCCTGACCATCACATCAGGATGCATATTTTTGTGGGTGGTCATATTTACATGCCAAAGCCTTCCTTCAGGCCAAGCCCCCTTTAATTGCGTCTCCACCCCGTCAGCCATGTTGTAGTTTTTAACGCTTCCATATGGAGTCTACTGACAGATATAAGTTAAAACTATACAATACTTTTTATTAGCAAAGGATTTTAGCATGCATGTCCACATACGAGCCAGTCTGCCCCACAACAAGAGAATAGAGAAAAACAAGAAACCTATTGACTACAAAGCTTTTCGGGTCAACCTTTACCATATATTATATACATTGTCTAATCGACCCACTTCCTAAGAATTTCTACAAGGTGCTGTTTGCACCATCACAGCTAACAATTATTAACTTACTGTATAACTCTCCCTGGTACTGTTCCCTTAGCATTCAAAACAGAGGTTATTCATCCTCTATTTAAAATATCTTTTAAGTAGAGGATGACCTCCGTCTCGTGTCACACCTCCCATTTATCTCTAAAATCCTCCGGAACACTTGGTGTCTAACAATCTTTTTAAACTTTTACATATATATATATATATATATATATATATATATATATATATATAAACATATGTGTGTATATGTATATATATATATATATATATATATATATATATATATATATATATATATATATATATATACATATATATATATATATATATATATATATATATATATATATATATATATATATATATATATATATATATATATATATATATATATATATATATATATATATATATATATACCGTAATTTCCGGACTATAAGCCGCACCTGACTATAAGCCGCACCAGCTAAATTTAGGGGAAAATACAGATTGCTCCATATATAAGCCGCACCCGACTATAAGCCGCAGGGTTTTGATGTGTAATTACCGTAGTATATAGGGGTTCCTGCTACCACGGAGGGGATTGTCGGGACAGAGATGACTGTTTTGGAACGCAAAGCGTCCCATTTATTAACAATAAATCTTTCAATCATTCAATCAAACTTTCGCATCTTTGACATGGCGAACAGCATTCGTGCAGAGTACAAATAATACAACGGTGCAAAGTAATACAAAGTGCTCGCCTGTACGTTATCAAAACAGCCTACCGGTATATGAAAAGTCAGTCTTTAATCATTGTGTCATCGTCTTCCTCCTGCGTACTAAAACCACAGAAATCCTCTTCGTCGGTGTCGGAGAAGAACAGGCCGTAAATAAGCCGCACCCTTGTATAAGCCGCAGGGACCAGAACGAGGGGAAAAAGTAGCGGCTTATAGTCCGGAAATTACGGTATACATATGTATATATATATATAGAGCGTTTTCAATTCGGGCTCCGAGTGCCACCTTAAAAAGTAATTAATATACTCTAGCCTTAAAAAAAAAACATTTTTAAACCAGTTGATCTGCCGCTTTTCTACTCTGTCCCCCCTCTCGTCTATTCTCTACTGCCTGGAGAAGAGACCAGGTGGAAGAAGTGTTAACTGACCCGAATTGGGTCCCTACATCTGCGATCCTTTCTCAAGGGTTCTTCTTTTTCCCCATTTGGCTTTTTTGTTGTTTTTCTTTGCCCGGATGTGGGTTTTAATCAGGACATTTCGTTGTGAGTTTGTGAAGTCCTTTGAGACACTTGTGATTAAAGGCTATACAAACTAATTCGAATGATTGATTGATTGACTGATATATGGAGATATCCGCTGACACTAAGGTAAAATGTCACTAAAATCCAAATTCAAATGGTTCTTTGGGAGCAAGTTTGGAATAAGGCAAGATAGTTTTTAAATGCTGTATCTCTGCCATGGTTTAAATTCAATTTGTATAACATATAACAACAGGTAAGAAAAGTAGTTTTTCTAGAATCGAACCCCTTTAATTTAGTCTGAAAACATGTCGAGTTTGTGATGTAGTAAAGCCGCATAATTTGAAGCCTGATGTAGCGAGGGGCAACTGTAAACGCTTTTGGAAACATTCATGTGCACATTTGGCCCACTTAAAATTCAAATTAAAGCTAGTTCTGGGACATCAAATGTTTTTCAACAATTCGTAGGACAAATGTGTGTTCTCATTGATGACAGAAGCGCTTAAAAAAAGGAGGGGGGAGTCCAGCACAGTCCCATGATGCAACTCTCCCAGTGGTTACATCTGCTCTATTCTTTCATCTCCCTTCATTTTTCAGTAGGAGCTGTCACATTAAGGAGGAGAATCGTGGCTCATATACCCGCCTCCAAGTACCCCCCTTTTTCTTATTCCAGTAGTTGGCAGGGTGGCAGGGCCATACAAAGGAGCGTGCACCGGGAGCGCAGAGGGGAGCACCGTTAGAGGAAAAACAGTTTGGGAATTAAGGTCATTAATTTTCCACTTTCAAGGGCTGCCACACAGAAGGAGATAAAGTCAGCATAAATATTCCGCCGAAGTTTCTCCTGTTTTTCTTCTCTCCCCGTTTCCATCGGCAGCCCATTTATCTCCATGCTGTCAATTAGAGGCAAAAGCAAAGAACTAATTAGGAGCTGTGCAATTTTAATTAGCTGTTTTGATAATTAAACTAATTGGTTCCCTTGTGTTTCTGCAATGTGTGCTGAGAACTTTTTTGATATCTGGGCAGCAGATTTCCCGTCCGCTGCTTAATTAGTCACTTTTGCATTAAAAAGGAGCTTTCCTTAATAGCCTTAATTTGCAAGTTGAAAAAAGAATCTACCATCAATAATGTGTGTAATTGCTAACCGTTTGATTGTAATTTAGAGGCATGGCCGGACAGCTCTGCATGTCTAATTCCTAATGACTGGGATTAAAGTTGGATTAACTGTTTGGGAAAAGGGATTCACTCTTCCCCTCTTCCCTGCCCACCGAATGACACCTTGTCACCATTTGATTGGACATGAAATTCAAATTGACAAGAATGCTTTGCTTATAGAGTCTGGATTACTTTCTATATGGCAACTGGCGAGCCTGTCAGGTGACATCAGAGAGATTCCACTTACTCTTTTTTTGCCACCCACAACCTCACTACAAGGAGCGGAATAAAAAGTGGTTATAATTTAATATGGGATGTGCTTAAACTTCTGTTGTCAGGCCCTTCTATAGTGAAACATAGCACAGAGCAGCCACTAGGAGGAGCTGAGCCTTGGCTCTCAATAGTAAACAAAGGCAGAATAGGTCTGACATCCAATGCACCTTTTATTTAGGAGGCTATTTCTATAGAAAATAATATCCTGGCTGGATTTTTTGCATATTTACCCAAACCAGCCTTGCTTCTTTTTTAAAAGTTTTGCATCAATGTATTAGAGAATCGGCACTAGAAGCATATCATTCAACATCTTAACTATCAGACAACATCTCTGAACTTTTACAATACACAGGACCATCAGTGGTCTGATTAAAAAGCACCATTCATCCCATTTAGCCAGAATACAATTAAGGGACACGGCTTTAAAAGCCCAGCCCCGAGCCTCTCCCCGTATACATAAAAGGGGCACTCTCCTCCGAGCTTTGCCTGTAAATATCATGTTTGATATGAGGTTTTAATCTGCTTAGCCATTCTGAACTATAGAATGGGCTCATCCTTTCTCTGAATCCCCCCGTCCAATGACCGTGTGCCGGAGGACGACCAGGAACACAACGCTGGCGCACTATCTGATTATGTGGGGTTAATTACAGAGCACTGTTTTGTAGTGGCTGCATTTGAGAGCCACCCATAAATAGACGGGCATAGCTAATGCATGCTCAGGAATGAATTTTAATTAACTGCGTATCAGAGAAGCACACTCAGGGGCCTGTTTCTGGTATGTGGTGAGCCCACTATTGGATGTAGAGTGCAGGAAAGGGTTTGCACCCAAGACAAGCAGAGACACGGCCTACATGAGCCATGCATCACGGAGAATGTTATGTCTTTGCGCTAAAGGTAACCTGGGCTATTTATAATAATGACAAGGGCCCTGATTGAGAGCCACGATGCAACCTGCCCATGTCTCCATATCATAAAATATGCTAAAAACAGGATCTGTATCAAGATACATGGCGGGAGCAGCTTGCGCCATCACTCCAAATGTCACTTCACTCAAATGTCACTGAGATTCAAATATACATTAAACATCTCCTGCGACATAATTTATGGGCCCAAAAGGTATTGTCGCCCAACATTTGCCACACTTGTCAGGTAATTGTGGTAAATTCACAGCGCACTGCTGTAGTCTAACCCATCATTTCGCACATGTGCCATTTTCTTTCCCCTTTATGAATGGCCTTAATAGAGTGGCTTTTTCCACATCCGCTTGTCTGATGGCTATTTGAAGTTGATCCCCGTTCCTTTCCATTTTTTCTGCGTGATTGGATTAATTGTGTGTCACTCACTTTGCTAGAGGTCAGCAAACATACAGTCCTGGTCATAAGTCATCAATCTATGTGACCGTGGAGATGAAAAGTCAAGCATGTCAGGCAGGAAGCCGGGCAGACAGGGATCAGACCATTGATTTCATGGCCAACCCAATCTTACCACGACCTGAGAACTTAAATGGGCTGACCACTATAAGTTTTAAATCTCATATTTGTGCATGAGTAGGCAAACTTCAAATTATTTTAAAAAAAATGCATTTGTCCGTCTAAATGATGTATATTTTAAATGTGGCTTTGCATAGATATACTGTATATTTATGTTTAGCTGACTTACCAAGAAAGTCAACACGTCTGTGCAGGGCATACATTCTACTTTACCACTCAAAATGTACACAGCAATTGTAAAACTGCTGGGGGACGGCGTGGCGAAGTTGGGAGAGTGGCCGTGCCAGCAATCTGAGGGTTACTGGTTCAATCCCCACCTTCTACCATCCTAGTCACGTCCGTTGTGTCCTTGAGCAAGACACTTCACCCTTGCTCCTGATGGGCCTGGTTAGACAAGAACACACATGTGTTTTTAGGATTTTAATGATGATAAAAAAACGCTTGGAAGATGCAGCTAATGGGAGTGACTGTGCCTTCAAAGCCCTCTAAAAAAACTTCAAAACCCTCCATCAATGTTTTGTATACACACTGCACGTCTATATATCATGTAGTAACAGACACATTCATAACACTATGTAATATATTCAATATTTACTGTAGTTTGGTCATTTCAATCATTGCCGTAACATTGATTTCCATTTCCATAGTAGCGCACTTCCGACTTCCAGTAACCACTTGTGTTCCTACTTCCAGATTCAAACGCGAGTGTGTATTCTAATCATGGCAGACAATGAAGACGACTATTTTTGGACAAATGAGGATTTATCTTTTTGAAGCTGAATGAACGGAGGATGAACTGCTGCTACTAGAAGCGAGCACGAAGAAGAGGGTAAACCATTGGAGCTGACGGAAGCCGGGAGAGTGAGGTCGGCGTGACACGAAACTGCAAATGTGGAATTTGGAGACCTGCTATTTTGACATAAATGGCGGGATTACCGCCAACAAACGTCGCCAGCCAGATGGTCCAAACGCACAACTGTCCATCGAGTGAGTCAAACCTTAATATCAATCATGATACACAAAGCACGTCATGCGTGTTATTACAACACAGTACATACGCTGTCTGGCTAGCTGCGTACAGACAAAACATGAAATGTGGGCTAATACTTTACAGATACTGTAATATGATTGTTCATGTTTTTCAGTCTGTACAGATTGGTGTCTTATCGCAGTGTTGTGCATCACAAAGTCAAACGCGTTTCATGCTTACGTAGAAGCTAGCTACTTTGACGTAGCTAGCTTTTACGGATAGAAAAAGAGTTCCTCAGTGTTCGCTCTTACAATAACAATGCCGCTACAGTTTGGTTATCACACAGGTTACGGATCCTAAATGAAGTGTTGTTGGCAGTTTTTGAATGCATTTTTAAAGTGATTTAGAGGTAGAATTGATTGCTTCCATTAGCTGCATTGCTATTCACCAAGAATGAGCTGATTTTTACATGTTAGAATGCAAAAACAAACAAAAAAAACTTTTGTCTTCTTGTCTCTCATATTGATTGTGAATAAAAGGCAACATTCCCTAAAAAAGTGAAGTTCCCCTTTAAGACTTACACTGTTTGATATCCATCTTTTGTAAAACATTTGTGTCCATAAAAAAAAGAACAATTTATTAATTATTAATTAATCAAATTAATTTCAAAATCTTAATAAAAAAACCTCCAAAATATTACCTGTCCAGCTTACATTTTGACTTTCTAAACAGCCATACACATGTAAAAAGAAGTCTAGCCCTGTACTGTAAATAGGTTAACTCTAGGGGGTTTTACACAATACCGATATTGGAGAGTATATAAAAAAACGATACGATATCAGAAGGAGTCATAGCACATTCTTGTTTTATTTTGTAATATTTAATGTTAGAAAAGTTTTGATCAAGTGAAAATTCTCAAACAGAGAACAATGATATGAAAACACTCAAATGTGGATTAACTGGAATGGACTTATGTTTTCTTAAAGTTCAAGTGGAGTGGTAATTTGTTTATGGTCGACACCTAGTGTTCAGAATAATTAATTAAGTTTAGGGCATGACTCTCATGATGCAGTAAGTTGAATGATGCGGACGCGTTTGTTAATGGATACCTTCTACTAAGCTTCTGCTTTGGAGACTCTGAATATGTATGCAACTATAATCATATGATACTTTTTATATTGACAAATGTCATATTTTAGACTTAAGGACACTTATTACACATGCCACGCTTGTGTGCTTTTGTGCACTTAGCTGCTGTGTACAATAGCTGCTAACTCCTAGTAGACTATAGCCTACCATGTTTACCATATTCTTATAAATGACTTGACGAAAATACAATAAAATACCAACCTTGCATAATTATTGGAGGACAATTAGATGTTAATTGGCTGTCCAGCTTTGCACAAGTGAACACGCAGCAAGACTGCTTGTATCTGAGCTTATATCTGAGGTTTTACGTTTGTAGATGCATGCGGATATCATCCAATTTTTATTTTTTTTTGCTGATATCGGGCAGATATTCGATATCAATATCAGATTGGGGAAAACCCCTTTATATAACATTGGTAGATACAACAGCGTGCTGTAGCAGCCATGCGGAGCTACATGAACTTGTGGCGGCCATCTTACATTTCAAATTAAGCTTCTGCAATATATCCGTCCATCCATCCATCCATTTTCAACCGCTTGTCCCTCTCAAGGTCGCGGGGGTGCTGGAGCCTATCCCAGCTGCATTTGGGCGGAATGCACCAAGGACAGGTCGCCACCTCATCGCAGGGCCAACACAGATAGACAGACAACATTCACACTCACATTCACACACTAGGTCCAATTTAGTGTTGCCAATCAACCTATCCCCAAGTGCATGTCTTTGGAGGTGGGAGTACCATAGAAAACACACGCAGTCAAAGGGAGAACATGCAAACTCCACACAGAAAGACCCCGATCCCGGGGATCGAACCCAGGACCTTCTTATGGTGAGGCACCAGCACTAACCCCTCCGTGTTGCCTCCACTGGATACCAAAAGAGGTAAAGTCAAACCATATCTCGATGCCTTTGTTGCAGGTGATGTTACGTCCGATTGCAAACTCTGCTCCGACTCAAGCACTGGGCAGAGAAACAAGCAATCAAGCAGTCAGAGCAGACTCAGTTGGAATGGTCACGCCATGGTCGCATGGTGATGCGTGGATTGTTCTCCCAAGGATTCAAAACAGCTGGTGTTTAATACATTCAGCTTGATTTACGAAATTAGTTGGTTCAACAAAATTAAAGCAAATTTCACTAAAAGAAACATTGTAAACATTAATAAATAATGGGTTCCAGCCTTGACAAAAGTCCATATTATAGTGAAGGTTTGTACATTTGAATAAAAAACACTATACAGTGCTGTATAATTAGCAAACATAACAGGAGGTGATGGACTTTCTATTTAATAAAGTCTACAAAAACAACGAGCTGAACTGTATAGCCGCTTTGCCGACACATGCACAGTGTCACTAGCCCGGTGATGCACTTACAGTTTGAAATCACAAAACTCCTTGACTTTAAAAGCCAGGTTGCTACAAAGATTAGGAATACAAAATCAAATCTACTTTACCTTATTGGTTAAAGGGGAACTGCACTTTTCTTTTACCTTATGAGAGACAAAACACATCTATTTTTTTTGTATTTGTATATATTGTTTTTGCTTTCTAATTTATAAACAGCTCTAGGAGGTTAGCAATGCACATAATGGAATACTGCCTCTAAATCATAAATATTCAGTTTGCATCTTGTGATCTGAATATTAACCAAGTATTAGTGATATTGTTATTGTAAGCACTAACGCAAGCAAACTATTTTTAGTTGGCCATGATCATAGAGAGGTAGCTAGCTTGTGCAGTTAAAGTGTTGACACACTGACATACTAAGATAATGCATCATGATCGCCTCTAATTTGATAAAAGTTGATTCCTGATTATAAATCAAGCCTCTAACCTGGATAGTAGAAGGATCTGGCCATAAATCGAGAAGTTGTTCATCTGTGACATCCAATTTATAACAGGAGATGAAGCGAAAGACAACTCTTTTTTTAAGCCTTTTGTTAAGATTATGATTACTTGTTCATCTCAACGTAAATATAAGAACATCCTATCAGCCGAGGTCCCAGTGAGAGCAGCCATTGTACAGTAAGTAAGGTTTTTTTTAATGTTGGTACTTTGTATTTCTTGTTTAGCACTTAGTAAAACTGCTACATGTGTTATGTATTGCTGAGGGAGTTGACGGCTCAGACAACAGGGGGCAGTTATGTTCAATGATTTATTATATGTAGAGTTTATATATATATATATATATATATATATATATATATATATATATATATATATATATATATATATATATATATATATATATATATAATAATAATAAACAATACTAACTAAACTAAACTAAGGAAATGGAGTGTGACTAAACACAAGAGAGAGTGTCTGTGTGAGGCTATGTGTATGGTTAGCTGAAGTGTGGGTTACCAAGTGTCGAGGAGAGGGAACGAGAGAAGCGACAAGGCCCGTGTCCAGGCGAGGGTCGAGGATAGGAGCGAGGCAGCGTAGTTCGTGTCCGAGCAGGGGTCGAGGATCGAGGAAGGCAGTCAAAATCCACAGGGGAAACAACCGGAGATCACAAAGGGGGAGACTCGGGAAGGCACTGCGAAGAACAACAAGGACGTCAGACACGAAAGGAAAACGCAGAGAGAAACAGAGAGAGAGAGAGAGAGCATAAGGCTTGTCTTCTTACGGTACGCAAAGGTATAATTAAAGGCCTACTGAAATGATTTTTTTTTATTTAAACGGGGATAGCAGATCTATTCTATGTGTCATACTTGATCATTTCGCGATATTGACATATTTTTGCTGAAAGGATTTAGTATAGAACAACGACGATAAAGATCGCAACTTTTGGTATCTGATAAAAAAGGCTTGCCCCTACCGGAAGTAGCGTGACGTAGTCAATTGAACATATACGCAAAGTTCCCTATTGTTTACAATGATGGCCGCCAGAAGTGAGAGAGATTCGGACAGAGAAAGCGACGATTTCCCCATTAATTTGAGCGAGGATGAAAGATTTGTGGATGAGTAAAGTGCAAGTGAAGGACTAGTGGGGAGTGGAAGCGATTCAGATAGGGAAGATGCTGTGAGAGCCGGGGGTGACCTGATATTCAGCTGGGAATGACTACAACAGTAAATAAACACAAGACATATATATACTCTATTAGCCACAACACAACCAGGCTTATATTTAATATGCCACAAATTAATCCCACATAAAAACACCTAGGTGTTTGTTATGCTAGCTCCTAGCTACTAGCTACTAGCTCGAGCTAGTTATAGCTCGAGCGGGTAATATGGACGGGGTCCCGTATATATAACCCGCCAATACAATTCAAACACCTGCACAACACACACACTCACTCAGCCCAAAGAACCGTTCACCTAACCCAAGGTTCATAAAGCTTAAATACTTAACCAAAGTTACGTACATGACACGCACGTACGGGCAAGCAATCAAATGTTTGGAAGCGTGCGGGTGGGACCTGATATTCAGCTGGGAATGACTACAACAGTAAATAAACACAAGACATATATATACTCTATTAGCCACAACACAACCAGGCTTATATTTAATATGCCACAAATTAATCCCGCATAACAAACACCTAGGTGTTTGTTATGCTAGCTCCTAGCTCGAGCTAGTTATAGCAAGCGATCAAATGTTTGGAAGCGTACTCACGGTATCGCGTCTGCGTCTGTTAACAAAGTCAAAGTCCTCCTGGTAAGAGTCTCTGTTGTCTGAGTTCTTCGATCTTGACTGCATCTTTCGGGAATGTAAACAATGAAACACAGACTGTGTTGTGTTGCTGACTTCCCTCGCAAAATACTCCGCTTCGCACCGACTTTCTTCTTTGCTTGCTCAGCTTCTTTCTACATAATGCAATGAACAAATTGCAACAGATTCACCAACACAGATGTCCAGAATACTGTGGAATTATGAAATGAAAACAGAACTATTTCGTATTGGCTTCAATGGGGAAGCCATACCTCTGTTAAACTGGCTACGTCACGCGCATACGTCATCCTCCAAAGGCGTTTTGAACCGGAAGTTCCCGGGGAAATTTAAAATTGCACTTTATAAGTTAACCCGGCCGTATTGGCATGTGTTGCAATGTTAAGATTTCATCATTGATATATAAACTATCAGACTGCATGGTCGGTAGTAGTGGCTTTCAGTAGGCCTTTAAGTTCCCGCCAGGATCTTTGGGTCCACTGGTCCTTTAAGCAGCTTGCCCTCATCAGTCCCAGGTGTGCAGATTGCAGATCGTCTGCAGGCTTGTCGCTGCGTGGGCGTGCTGCGCTCAGCGCGAGCAGGGGCATGTCTGAGCGCGCTGTCAGTGGAGGTGCCGGCAGCTCTAGCTGCCGAGGAAACGCGGGTTCGAGTCCGCGCCGTGACAGTACCCCCACCCGTATGGACAAATTCCAGATGTCCTAAGGCAGAAAAACTAACAACAAAATCAAAAAACAAGGGAGGGCGGAGAGGAGAACTGGTGGTGGGTTGCCGGCCCAAGTGTCTCAGAAACCATCGGGGACGAGTCTGGTGGCAGTGGCGAGTAGACTGCCGTTGCGGACTGCCGTTGCGGACTGCCGTTGCGGACTGCCGTTGCGGACTGCCGTTGCGGACGGCAAAACGGACGACCAAGGAACGGCCGCCTTCTTGGCCGTCGGGAAGGCGGCCGTCGGGAAGGCGGACGCGAGTGGCGCCAGACCCACAGCAGCCCACAAGTACCCCGCCCATGACCTGAGCGTCGCTGCTGTTGGCTCCAAAAGGGTCCATGCATAGTCCAGAGACGAGGAGGTGGGTGGCGCTGTGGTGCGGCCTGCCGGAAACGAGGAGGAGGGCGAGTTGTTGTCGGAGGCGAAGAGGATGCTGACGCCGTCGTCGGAGGCAAAGAGGAGGATGCTGTCTTCGTGGAACACCCTGGAAGCGGCGTGGAAGAAGAAGTCATCGGAGCCGGAGACGAGGAGTAGGGCTGGGCGATATGACTAAAAAATGTATCACGATATAAGTGTTTCATATCAGTCGATATCGATAATTATTGATAAAAAAAAACAAAAAACCTATTCTAAATAAAGACCAGGAGAAAAAAAGGCTGAATTTAAATACTTTTATTTTAAATATAACCTTTAACCTTTAGAACGAGGTCAGCATTATGAAAAACAGTCAAATAAATGAAAATACTGGTCGATGTGCAAATATTGACATTAAATAAATGCTTAATCCAACAAAATGTGCAAAGTATTGTAATTAAGAAATTAGTAGTGTACAACTCAGGCTTTAAAGCCATATTGGTAACAATATATGCAAATAAATAACAGTCACATTAAGCAAGCAGAAACAAACATGTCTTACAGAATATTGTAAACATCGGAATAACCTTGCGTCTGAACATCTGTGACAAAACAAACCTGTTACCCTCTTCAGTCATTTATGGAAAAATCAAACCAACTTCAGTATCTCCTTTTCCACGGATTCCCTGCACATTGTGTAAAGCTTAGGAATAGCTGTCTTGGAAAAGTGCTTTCGGCCAGGTAGAACATAACGGGGGTCGAGCACATGTATGAGATTCTTGTACCCAGACTTCTCAACTATGCTGAGCGCTAGCATGTCCTTCGCTAATTGATACACCACTGCATCCGTTATTTCTTTATAACGTTTTGAATTTTTGTCGTATGGCACTGCTGCCGAGTAATACTGTCTACGGCAACAACAGACCACCATCGAGACGGTGGTGGTCTGTTGTTGCCGCTTCGGTGCTGTTCCACTTGAACCGGCTGATGTAGATGGTTGTGGCTGTTTGATACTGATGTACTCCAGCGGGTGAGAGCGGCTCAGGTGGTAAAATAAGTTTGTCGTGTTCCCAGACTTGGTCGGGACGACGACCTTGCAAAGTTTGCAGACAGTATTATTCTGATTCGTATCGGATTTTAAAAAATCCAAAATACTGCCAAACTGGTGACGTGACGTTTCCTTTTTTATTTACAATTTCCTCTCGTGCTGCCGCACTCATATTCCCGTTTCGTTTCACTCCTCGTAGTCAGCTAGCCGTTGTTGCTTTTTTTTTTTTTTTCCTGTTAGCATTTCCCAGAATGCCTTGCGGTTCAGGCTCGGCCGTGATAGGTCGAGAGGCCAAAGCCCTTCCTCTGCCTACACCCCCCAGAATGCCGTGCGGTTCCGGCTCCGCCTTTCTTCCTATTTTTTTCTAACAGAACACAGTGAAATTATCGAACGTTCTATCGACCCCATTTTCTATTGATATTGATCACATGTCTATCGCGATATATATTGTTATTGTTTTATCGCCCAGCCCTAACGAGGAGGACGGCTGAGGAGCTGGCCGAGGTGCAGAAGCTGCCCGCCGAAGTGCTCAGGCCGGCGCTGCCTGCCGAGGTGCTCAAGCCGCCGTTGCCCGCCGAGGAGCTGAGGCCGGCGCTACCGGCCGAGGCGCTGAGGTCGGCGCTGCAGGCCGAAGTGCCGCCACGGGGGCCAGCCCGGGAGCCGATGCTGACGCCGTCATCAGAGGCGAAGAGGAAGATGCTGTCGTCGTGGAACACCCTGGAGGCGGAGTGGAAGAAGAAGTCATCTGAGCCGGAGACGAGGAGGACGGCTGAGGAGCTGGCCGAGGTGCAGAAGCCGGCGCTGCTGGCCAAGGTGTTGAGGCCGGCGCTGCCCGCCGAGGTGCTGAGGCCGGCGCTGCCGGCCGAGGTGCTGAGGTCGGCGCTGCAGGCCGAGGTGCTGCCGTGGGGGCCAGCCTGGGAGCTGATGCTGACACATGGGCCAGCCTGGGAGCTGATGCTGACACGGGGGCCAGCCTGGGAGCTGATGCTGACACGGGGGCCAGCCTGTGAGCTTATACAGACACGGGGGCCAGCTTGGAAGCTAATGCTGGCACAGGGGCCAGCCTGGGAGCTGATGTAGACACCGGGGCCAGCCTGTGTGCTGGGGCTGGTAGTGTGGTTGGTGGGTGCGGCCAGGCAAACTGAAAGACCAGTGGTAGCGGTCTTGCTGGCCGCAGCTGTGCTACCCCACCAGCACAGCCGTCAGTACCATCCCCCCCTTCCAAAAGCGGATTCCAGACGCTTCCCGTCACATCAGGAGTAGTCACAACGGGTTGGGGTTACCCAGGAGGCGGGTAGATTCCTCCTCCTCCTCATCAGAAAAATTAAATAGTCCATAATGACTTCCTTGAGGGGGGCGTGAAAAAAAATCCTCAAAAGCAGAGTGGAAAGCAAAAGACATGGTAAAAAAAATACATAAACAAAAAAAAACACTAGGAGCGGGGCGATAGTCACTGGGGGTGGGGCTAAAGAACTGTGCCTTCAGGTCCATAATAATTTTGGCGGGAACTTACTGTTATGTATTGCTGAGGGAGTTGATGGCTCAGACACCAGGGGGCAGTTATGTTCAATGATTTATTATATGTATAGTAAATATATATAAATGATAAATAATAAACAATACTAACTAAACTAAACTAAGGAAATGGAGTGTGACTAAACCCAAGAGAGAGTGTATGTGTGAGGCTATGTGTATGGTTAGCTGAAGTGTGGGTTACCAAGTATTGAGGAGAGGGAACGAGAGAAGCGACAAGGTCCGTGTCCAGGCGAGGGTCGAGGATAGGTGCGAGGCAGCGTAGTCCGTGTTCGAGCAGGGGTCGAGGATCGAAGAAGGCAGTCCAAATCCACAGGGGAAACAACGGGAGATCACAATGGGGGAGACTCGGGAAGGCACTGCGGGAGAACAACAAGGACGTCAGACACGAAAGGACAACGCAGAGAGAAACAGAGAGAGAGAGAGCATAAGGCTTGTCTTCTTACCGTACGCAAAGGTATATTTAAGTTACTGCCAGGATCCACTGTTCCTTTAAGCAGCTCGCCCTCATCAGTCCCAGGTTGCAGATTGCAGATCGTCTGCAGGCTTGTCGCTGAGTGGGCGTGCTGCGCTCAGTGCAAGCAGGGACGTGTCTGAGCGCGCTGTCAGCGGAGGTGGCGGGGAAACGCGGGTTCGAGTCCGCGCCGTGACAACATGAGGCTTCTAAAACGTCTTGCTCATCTTCCTTATGATTAGGCTCAAACATGTAAGGTTCTGGATCATCGATTGTACCAAAGTAATCTTTGTTGTCTCTCATGAAGTCTGCCATGATTTGATACTGTTGTTGCTGTTGAAGGGAAAAGCGAACGTTGTGATGTGTCCCTGAAATTAATACGCCGCCATTTGCTTAAAATGAGCAAATGCGTAAATAATACATTTGTTATTATGAATATGCATGCTACTACATTGCATCTATACTTATAGCATGTACATACAATTATGATGGAGGTGTTTGTGTTATGATTTGTCACGCCAGGCTATATTCTGTGTTTGTGTTTGCTATTATTCTCTTAAGTTTAGTGTTGTTTTGTTCTCAATGCTCTTTTCCTCCCTTGTTCACCTGCTTTCTGTTTATTGATTAACATCCTCACCTGTTTCTGCCCCTAATCACTCCACTTTATATTCTGGTGTTCTCCCTGTCTTAGTTGCTGGTCCATTGTTTGCTACACGCGACTGTATTTGTTGGTTTTGTTGTTTGTTTTCACGCTACCTATGTTTCATTATGCTTATCTCAATGCTACGTTGGGCTAGTATTCAAGTTGTGAGTTTTCGCCCTTTGTGATGAAGTTCAAGTTAAGATTTACCTTACCTGCAAGCTGCCTGAGGTCCTCTGCATCCTTTGGAATTGCAAAACAATTCACAACATGCCAGCATACAACAGTTTGGATGTTTTTAGAGCGCTTTATAGGCAGAATAGAGCGACTCCAATTGACTCCAATTTTATATGACTTTTGAAAACAATATTAATAATAATAATAATAATAATAATAATAATAATAATAATAATAATAATAATAATATATTAGATTTATATTGCGCTTTTCTAGACACAAAATGCTTCACAGAGAACTGACAACCCATCATTCATTCACTCCACATTAACACTATGATGGTAGTGAGCTACATTTTCAGCCACAGCTGCCGTAGGGTAGGCTGTTTATTTACGAGTTAGAATGAATAAAAGTAAGAAAAGCATGTGTGTTATTGTCTTACATAGGGATTGTGAATGATGAATCGTCTTGGTCTTCAGTTGAAATAAATGGTAGGGCGAGGATGGAGGAGGCAGAGTCGACAATGCTGTGGGTACTTCCTGAATGTTTCAAACCACACATCGCTTGTCCATTACTTTCTATGGACTAGAAACTAGAAAACTAGAAACATGCTGTCAAAATATTATAAAGCACACAAAGTAGAAATTAGCAAATAGCTAACGGCAGCACTGCTCTACTGATAGAGATCGATAAGCCACAATGGATGTGCTGTGGGCATAAAATGGCTACGCTGCAGGCACACAATGGGTGGATGAAACGTTTGTACACTGAGACAAGGTTCATACAACAAAGAATATCTCTATATAGTCTGTGGTTTGTAAATCGAAACGTTCGGATAATGCAGGTTTTGTAAATTGACACTTCTTAGGGCTCAACAAAATAAAAGACGGGCACATTCCGCCTAATAGCAAAGACTTCTTCCTGGCTACGGCAACACACCGTAGTCTATACACTACTGCCATCTAACGTTTTGGAATTGCAACTGCATGCATAGGCGCCAATCTACATTTCTGCCAGTGGGTGCTCGGATGGGCAGTAAATCCGACGCTACTTTTCTGAGCATGCGTGGGATCGGCGCCTATGACTGCATGCAAAGTTTAATATATGATACTTACAAATGAGACTCGGGAGATAAAGTAGTTAGCATTGTCAGCTCACTGTTAAATGTTACATTACAAAAATAACATTTATTAACGCATGAACACAAACACAAGTACTAAAAATTGTTACTGTTGAATAGATTCCCATGCAGGTAAAAGGAATTAGTACCGTCGATTCAAATGTGAACAGTACCCATCCCTCGACACACCAATTCATGGGTAGAAGAGTCGGCTTACACAAACAAAGAGGATGTCCTAATTTGTCCCCATGCTTTATTGTTGTGCTGCTGTGTCAGAGTGAGCCATGCAGGGTCACCTACTTAAGTTACCAAATATGGTCCCCTGCCCAGTAAAATGCTGCAAGGCGCATTCAACAGGGCCCCAAAACAAAGAGAAAAAGTTTGCAGTACTTTTTTTTTGGAAAGGCTCTTTGTGTGGACAGTATAGCTTTTCATCATGTGCATACAGCTTAAAATATGTGGTGCAAAATGTAACAGAAGGCATGGACAGACTGAGCAAGCTCACACCATAGAAGGCCTGCTGGCTGTTGACAAACTAACATTCTTGTCGCTCTATTCCTCCCTGCTCTCCTAAATGGCTAATCTTTCTTGGATCTCACCATTAATTGGTTAACAGTCTCTGCAGGGCAAGTGAAAGTGCTGCTATTTAAGGCCTCGCCATGCAACAGCAACACTTTCATCTTGGCAATAACAGGCAACAATTATATTACCAGATTTGAAAGTGAACCTCCTATCTAGGCACTAATCAAAAAAGCAGCCCATCTGTTGTGTGCATGTGTGCAGCTTGCATGATAGAACTGTCCGCACGCTAATTAACTGCTAAGTAGACCACAATTAGACACTTTATTTCCATCAAGTACAGCTAGAAAAAGTAAGAAGATGAGCACAATGAAAGCATTTCATTGTGTACCATCTCTGCCTCTCTCCCTTTCTCTCTCTCTGCTTGACGTACACGCGCTCGTGCACGCAGGCATCAATACAACCTTACGCGCGTGTGCGCGCTCTCCATCACGCGCGCACTTTCTCTTTCCCTTAGCTGTGCTTTTGTGTTTTGTCAGAATTAATGAGAAAAGTTCCCTTGCCCTAGGGGTAATTAGTGTCCTTGGAGTTAAATAAGCTAATACTTAGACACCTCTGGCACAAGCAATTATGTTTGTGTATTGAATAATTGATTCAAAGAGGGGGGAAGGGCTGCTAATCAGATCTGAGCATAATGAATTGATTTAATTAACAGGGGAATCCTTGGGTCGCTGCGAAGAAGAGTGCGCGGCGCATTTATTGCGCAGAGCAGAGCAGAGCGGGGCGCGCACAGACGCGGACAAGAGAGAGGCAAAGCTCGGCACTTTGTCACATTTGCAATTGGATTTGTTTGAATGTAGTTGTCGTCTCGGAGCAAATGAGAGCGAGAGGGGACGCGCGTTAACATCCGGGAGAAAGAGCGATCGTGTGCGCGTTTGATCCGCCTCCAGTGCGCACCGCCGCGGCACATTTAGTCCAGATTTACACCGCCTTCTTTTTTATTTCGCATGGAAGTCGTTCAAAGCGGCTCCGGGCTCATTTATTCAAGTGCGGAGACCACGCCAGTCAGCAGAGTCCGCGCAGCGATCCTAATTGCCGTTCTTGTTTAGACCGTCAAGGCTTTTCGTCGTGCACAAGAACGACGTTCCCGCCGAGAAGCTCCTAGCGGACCGAGCCGCGCAGCCTGCTGGAGCCCAGGACGGATCGGCCGGGGAAGGACTCCAGCTCGTTCCTCAGGACCATGGTGCTGGACAAGGAGGAGGGTGAGTAGCATGTCATTCACATCTAAAACCTAAAAAGATGTTGTTTAGTTTGTGTTGTGTCTCCACCTGCACACGGAAGTTGAGGTGCTCGCCGATGCACAAAGACTGTTTATTTACTCTCAGTGTGCAGAGCTAGAAGTCTCCTCCTAAGTGCTTTTTTTTTTTAAATTTTTTAGCCCGGGTGAAGTTGTTAAGAGGCAGTCAGCCTCTGACATCCTCCCCGGGATGGCACATGACAGCAGAGTGCTTTTAACTTGATTGCAAATTATGGATAACGCCGCGCAGCCCTGACTCACTTTTCCCATTCCAAATAGGCCCACTTGCATTACTTATCTATTCCAATGTATTTGGGTTAATGGGCGAGGCAATCTAATTAATTTAAATTTAAATCATACTCGCCTCCTCTAATGACGTTCCATTTTGGATCCGAGCTGACGTGGAGACGTGCGGTGCATTTATCACATGCTGGTCCTCGGGTCTAAATCATGCTCAGTGTAGTGTGAATGCATTAAAATCCATTAATATGGCATGCTTTTAATATTGTAGCAGACACCGTATGCATGCAGCGAGAGCACTTTGACATCTCCAATTAAGTTTTCTTTCTCCTGACACTTTTTAAGAGTCTCCCTTTTTGCTGGCCACCTGCTGTGATGCCTCCATCGATATAGAACTATAATTTGTGTCATTTCACAAAGTACTGCTTATAAAGGCTTTTTTCTATCCTCTCTCAGTAATGGACGCATTTGGAGTCCATTATTTATGTTTGAAAATGGATATTTCCTATCTCTTAGCAGTGCATCCTTTCACTTACGCATCAAAAAAACCAATAGAGTTTGTGGCAAAGACATAAATTGGCCTCTCTGGCTGCATCCGTGTTGTGCCACTAATGTACCCAAATTAACTGAACTGTAAATTGTCTGCTCTGAATGTCTGTCTGGCTAAAAGTTCCTTATATGATTCATGAGTCGGATTGCTTTTAACAGTTATTGGCTAAGCAATACGGCAAATGTGCAAGGTGATGCAAATGGCATTAGTGGGAAAGGATGCACAAGAGCATGTAATGCAGTCAATACTACATTAACTACTGATGCCCAATTACAGAACCAGGGAGAGTGGCTTTTAGGAGCATTAGGACTTGCAGAAAAGCTGAGATCACCTGCTGCTCATTGCCTAAAAGCTTCACCCTTTATTTGCTGGACTCGACCAGCGCCTCCCGCAGTTTGTCCGGGTTGGCAACAGAACTGCTCCGATCTGGTCTCGCTCATTATGGTGCCTCTTAACGTTTATTGGCTGTAAAGTTATAGGCTTGTCAATTCAACCTTCTCGCCTAATGCATCCGCTCAGGGTAAGTGTGCACATGGAAGGAGGGGCGTTTTGGGTGGCTTTTCTGTAACCCTTCCTCAATTACTCATATGTGTTTTTGTGCGTTTATCTTAAGTGTTCGTATTTGTTTCCTAAAGAGTCCAAGTCAAGCTGGCACCGCAGCAGAGCGCGCTTCTTTGGCCGGCGTCAGATTCTCTTTGGAAAATCCTGCCTAAAGACAAGAATTAATTGTAACATTAGTATTCCCTTCTATTTCCTCTCCTGTCGGAGACAAGCTCTATGAAAAGCAATGAGTGCATTCAAAGACTTCCCTCGACCACCACTGCCGAGGTGCCTTTAAGCAAGGCATGAAACCAATGTGTTGACTGCTGCTAAATGCAAAGATTACATTTTGCTCAGCGCATGTAAAAATGACAAATCCTTCATAAAACTGCCTAATATACAGGGGAACATCAAAAAAACTAATATACACGTGTAAATAAATATGCAGCCACTCTGTCAGCGCTGCACATTAACTGTACACTGACCTTAAGCAGAAGCCAAATCCTCCAGCAACTGATAGGTTTCTGGTTCCCTCGCGCTATAGTTAATTTACGGCTCCCTTATCACACTGTCCAGGAAAATGTGTACACTCATAAAGTGTGTGATTGAAAAGCAATCCTTCAGATGAACACAGGCCGGTGATCTGTCAGCTGCCGCAATAAACCTTGGGCTCCGGGCTCACATTTTTATTTTGAAATAATAAGAATTGCTTCATTCTTTACCGGTGTTACCATGGTAATACTGTCTTGTAGCGATGTTATATTGATTCAGAAAGTGGACAGTAATATTTCTTCTCGGTTATTTGGTTTCTCGGGGTTGATTTCTAATTTCCAGTTGGAGATTACTTTTATATGTTCCTTAAGTCTTTTCACTTTTCCACTGGAATGTAATTTGCTCTCCGGTGTTTGCTATTTTCTCAGCTTATTGGTTTGCTCTTACTTCAAAATTAAACTTGCCCATTTCAAATATTGAAATTGCATCAGGTTTGTGAGCTCTGGGACCTGAACAATATTACAAAGAAGTCGCAGAGAGTTTTTAATACTCTCACATTTTGCATTAACTCTTTAGTGTTCTGTGTGCTATAGATATGAAGAGAATACGTCTCTGATGCACAGCAGATGTCATTATGAACCTTTTGTGCACAAGCTTAGCATGTCCATGCTCAGTGTTTTGACTGCCACTGACATTAGTCCTGTCAACTGGGTAGGGAATGACACATGCACCCCTTTTGGAGTGCTATGTGTTTAAATCTGCTCACTTCTCACAATGTATAATTTCCTCTGTCACCATTAAACCTCTTCATCACCATCACTTCTGATTGTTTCTCATCTTGAAGTGCGTGAGATGGGTATCATTCCCCACAATCTTAGATGAAGACTCAATTGAGACACGTGTTAGTGAGTGCGTCCGCCCGCCCGGCTTCAGTCATCAGTGAGGTGCTAAAACTCAATTATGCACTCTTGAGCAGCAAGAACATCCAGTTTATTATTGCCTCAGGTTCCATGTTAGTTACGCTTGCTGTCCTCCATGTGTAGCGAAGGACACATGATATCTGGGAGGCCATCAGCGGCCATTGTTCAACCTTCTGTTTTGTCCAACCGCTACAATTCATTTTGTCACTGTCTACTGTTTTTATTACACTAGCGCTTTGATTGAGAGTTGCAACAGTTTCAGCAGGAGCCTTCTGTGGTTTGACAAGTGCAAGATTAAACAAGGACACTCATTCTTTAAGATAGTGGTAGGGCTTGTGTGTACGGTACTCAAGCAAAATAATAGAGTATGCAGAAGAGTCAATTCTATAACTTTCCTGCAGTTACTAAAACTGAAAATGCAAGTTCCCGTCAGTAACATTCCTCTGCAGTCCTCTAGGTAGCGGTGATTAACATTAAAGAGAGTTTTGCAAATGCCGAACAACTTAGGAAGAAAATACATACGGTATAAGGTCTTCCGTGGATAGGAGTTTTCACACCGAAAAGACAGAAAAACAGATGTACTCCCAAATACAATGTTTTTTTTTTCTTGGCCCATGTCACATATACCACCAAATATCACCAAGTATCACCAAATTATTCGATGGAGGGTCCTTTAGCGCACCACAGTTATGGGCAATAAGATGCAAAAGTGAAACTTGTACATAACTTTCCCTATGTTGCCACACATAGATCTGTTATATTTAAACTTTTTATTAAATGCCAGAATTTAAAGGTGAGCTTTGTTAACGTTATGACGTCTGTGGTGAGTGAAGCGTTCAAAGCTAGGTATGCTGCTATCCAGGTGAAATTAACCATTTTGCGTTTTTGGCAGGTGGTGTTCTATATAGTCTTATACATTCTTAATTTGATTCAAGCAACCTTAATATTAAACTTTCACAGCTATATTAATTGTATCTTAACATGTATGACATATTTTTATACATCACATATTTAAATGGCAGAAAAAAACCCAACAACATTCCCACTTACCAACCCCACCCCACTTTGACACCGCTGCATTCCACCACAAAGTTTCAAGCTAGTCTTTGCTTAATCTTCCCGCAGTTGTGCAATATTTCACTGAGTATGTAGTTGTCAGAGGTAACAAACTGTCTTTGTTGACAAAGGAAGATGAGTGGTTACTTATTTTAAAGTACAATTAAACCGTGTTGTCGGTGCCAGGTGTACAGCAGCTTGATCTGAAGCAAACACAGACATGATCAGGAGGAATGTCAATGTTGCTCAAGCAGCAAACTTGCAGAAAATCCCCCAATGAAAAGGTATGAGCCATCCATTGTTAGTTACAAAAAAATCATGTTTTTTATCAATATCAGGTAGAGCTTCAGTATGGATTATTTCCCATACAATGTCTGCCAGCTGCTGTTGGCATGGGAAATAATTATTGTTGTATTGATACACACACACACACACACACACACACACACACACACATACGTATATAAAGGCAACTTCTTGTTTGCCTGTTACGCATTCTCTGCTATGACTTGTTTACATCCTGTAGTACTGCTTACGTGTATACTGTACACAGTCTGGTAAAGTATCCCTTTTCATTCTAGTGCCTTGAAAAAAGGAAAGGACACACCAGTGAGAAGAAAATATAGATATATTGAGTTTCATTAATTAAAAAGCACATTGCTTACTCACAATTATTTGATATACTGTAGATTGGTTTCATTGAAAACAGAGCTGGGTAATTTTGTTTGACAGGGATAATCTGTGCTCGTGTGTCATATTACAGTAGCTTACAATTTCTAGGTGTATCACAAGTAGGGTTGGGTACTGTTAACATTAGAACTGATACAATTCCAATTCTTGGTACCTGGGATTCAATGCCAGTACTTAACAGTACTAAATGTTGGTGCTTTTGTGTGTGTTAATTGAGATTAATAGTTTTTAATAATAAAATCTGTTTTTTTATTGCAACATTAAAAAAAACAAGCTTATTATAACTGCTGTCCAGTTGTTGTACAATATCCTGTCTTGTTATCACATTTCTGAGTCCCATTTGCAAGTACAGTATGACAGTAAGTTGTAATTGTAGTTGCAAGTCCAAGACGTTGGATGGCAGGTGTGGTGTGTTAGCTAGTCAGTTCAATATTAGCTGAATGAAATCTTTTGTTGCGCCATAAAAAGTGTTAATAATGTATTACACACCAGCTGTTTGATTGTAACGCACATCTTGGATGTAGACACTTTATTTCCATGACCTCGACATAGTTTAGCTTATTCCGCTCTCAGTGCTGTTGAAGTAAGCAGCAAGTGCCGAAGAGCCGGCTGAGTTGGCAACCGGGTGTGACATGGCACCGTTGAATTTAACGTAAATCGGCATTCAGACGGTGCCAAAAAAGTAGCGGATTCGTTACATATCCATAATCACAATTATAAACTGCGTTTAGCTGATGTTTTTCAAAAATAACCTAAAAGGTGTGATCTATCATGCTTTTATAGTACCAATGGTGGGAAAATAAAATATTCATAGTAGGGATAGGCATAGTAATGAATTAATTGTTCCGAATTGTGTGTAAATGATTGACTGACTGTTGATTCATTTTTTCTAAAGCAATTGAGGCAGGGATGCAGTGCAACCAGAACACAATGCAACACTGCCATGGAAACAGGAGTTCAGAACTCTGGCTGTAACGATTAATTCAATTAGAATAAGGTTTCAGTTAATATTCTGTTGCTTCGAATAATCATTTTATGAGTTTGAGTTTGAGTTTATTTCAAACATGCAAGCATACAACATGATACATCACAATTTCCAGTGTCTTTTTTCAAAATGTTCGAAAAGGATTAGGAAGAAGCAGAGCTTATTTAATCCTACCCCTTTTCTTTTACATAACAGTTGCTAAAACTTTTGTTCACTTCCCATTCTAAATTTATTCACAATATACTCCATAAGTAATCACAATAAAAATAAATTAATAAATAATACTCAGTGAAGTAAGTTATATTTCATATAGTGAGATGAATAAGATTATTTTGAAAATGAATGGATGGATGATATAAATTCAGAATGTTTATCATGGTTCTTCTTCATTGTACTTTGTAAACACTTTAAGTTTCTTTAGGTTTGGAGAGTTTGATGAGTGTAATTATTAAAACTGCCCAAAACTTTAAATACGCGAACATAGTTTATGCACGGCTGCTGCAATACAGCGCACAGGAGAGCAGTATTTTGTGGGTGCCGTGATCTGTGTGGCTGCAGACAGAAGATTTTTTTTTTTTGTAATTTTTATTATTGCACACATGTTAAAAGTGCAATTTAAATTTTAATGATGTGCATTTATTAGGAAAAAATAAAGGTTTTGGCAAACATATTTTTTTTGTTTATTTAAAGTATTTTACCTAACATACACATTGAGGATATAAAGTGTCTTTTATCCGATTACTCGAACAAACTAGTTCCATTAATCAATAGATTAATCAATTACTAAAATAATCAATAGCTGCAGCCCTATTCAGACCGTTCATCCTTGCCTCAAGAAGGGTTGTTAGATTTCAAATATGTTTTCACTTCCCAACTCTTATGTCACTTGGCTTTTTGTGGCATTTTTTAACAACATATTTACACTCAACAAAAATATAAACGCAACTTTCCCCTTTTGCATCAGAACTCAAAGACCCAAAATATATTATTTGAACACAAAAGGCCAAGTTCTCTCAAATATTATTGACAAATCTATTTAATTCTGTGTTAGTGAGCACCTCTTATTTGGTCACACCAGACACTGACTGCTTTTTACCATGCCGTTTTCCAGTAAAACTGCACATTTTGGAACAGTCTCCTATAAGGCACACCTGTGCAATAATCATGATGTCTAATCAGCATCTTGATCTGCCACACCTGATAGATGGATTATCTCACCAACACATTTTAAAAGATATATTTTTGGGAATACTTTAATTAATTATGTGTTTAGGAAATGTGTCTTGATATTTATGTGTATTTATTACGTAATAAAGTGAAGTGATGTACTGATGTAGCATACCAAACAACATGTTTTTCTCTGTCCTTAGCAGTGTAAGGAATGACGGCGTTCCTAACAGTATTAACGTTTTCTACTAACGGACAATCTAATTAATGACTAATTCTCACATTACAACGTCATTACAGTAACTTGCAGTGAAATGTGGCATGTTATTATTGTAATGCTCTGCTAGTGGTCAAGGAGAGACACAGCTGCCAATGCAGGAGCAAAGTCACTCGCGCAGAGTGCTAACCCTGGCACACAACCAAGGCATACATTTCAATTAATTAAATCTAATTATGCACTCTAATGTCATGAAACATGTCTCAATCGCAAATGCCAAATATTTGAAGAAGCAAAGTTGCAATCGATCGCCCACCGGTTAGTTTTGGCCAATTTCTCTGAAAAAGTACATGATCGCCAATGCCGATGAACGCTTTTCAAAGCTAATCATTAAAAAAAAAAACATCCCTCCTGACTGATACTTGAATTATTTTTGGTCCCAACCGCTGAGAGAGTCTGCTAGCAGCAACAGTAACTGTGTAATGTACAGTGATAGGCAAGCTACCTGGAAAATGTAGTAAGCTAAGCTTCAAGTTGCTCTCGATTAAATGCAGCTAAGCTACAGGGGAAGCTATCCCCAAAAAATTGTAGCAAGCTACACTTTTTGATTGATTGAAACTTTTATTAGTAGATTGCATAGTACAGTACATATTCCGTACAATTGACCACTAAATGGTAACACCCGAATAAGTTTTTCAACTTGTTTAAGTCGGGGTCCACGTACAAGCTACACGGCAAAATTAGCTTGCTACATTTAACGTCATTTCTATCTATGGGCCCACATGTATAATATCGATGTTAATGTAACTGAGAGTGTACCAGTAACGGTCCATTACTATTAACTATCCGTCATTTAGCTGGGGACACCCAGCTAAATGACGGAACCCCCCTATTTTGAAGGTACCCTTATAACTCATTACATTAATTAGAGTATTTTCGTTTTTAATTTAATTACTTTGGGAAAGTAACTGTACTGTAAATAATTACTCTTGAAAGTAATTTTCCCAACACCGCTCATTCGTAACTGATTTTTCAAGGGATTTTTTTATTGCCCTTATTGTATAGTCTTGTTTTAAGTAAACACAACATGCTGTTATTCGGTATTGATGCACACTCACCCTAAACTCTCTTTCTTGTTCAATCCCAACCTCCAATGATCTTGACAAGTTAGCCTTTTGACAAACAAAATGGCATTTAAATGTATTCAAATCAAGAACGACACAGTGGGGAGTCACTTTATAGATGATTTCTAACAAGAATTAAAGCGATGAAAACTCTGGCATCCTTCTTTTATCAAATTATACAGCTATCTTCTTGGTAAATACAAAACCCCGGGGTGTCTTCGCTCAAATAAAAGCAAACATGCTGAGAACTAATCTCTCATAGGATGACCTTCACTAAATCAAATCTCAAACATCTAATTAAAAACTGTGATTAAGATGGTAGTTCTGACTATGTCAAAGCTGGTCCACCAGGGTTTGGATATTGAAGTTGCTGATTTAATCAGAGCTAAACACATCATATTTGCTACAGCAAATTTGTATGCAAATGACCACAAAGAACACATATTCCCATTGGAATCTTCTCTAAATGAAGGAATTTAGACCCCCTCCACTCCATTCATACATTGTATTTGGTTAAAATGTTTTGATTGGATTCATACCATCATTCATGTCATTCAATTTGGTGTTTAGATTAAATTAATTACAATGTGAGGGAAAATAAACCTCTAGTCACATGTTTAGGTACTGGTGCATATTTTAAAGGCCTACTGAAACCCACTACTACCAACCACGCAGTCTGATAGTTTATATATCAATGATGAAATCTTAACATTGCAACACATGCCAATACGGCCGGGTTAACTTATAAAGTGCAATTTTAAAATTCCCGCCACACTTCCGGTTGAAAAACTCCTTTGGATATGATTTGTGCGCGTGACGTCACAAAAGCAACGGAAGTGGTTGGACCCCATCGGACCCGATAGAAAAGCCTCTTGTTTTCTTCGACAAAATTCCACAGTATTCTGGACATCTGTGTTGGTGAATCTTTTGCAATTTGTTTAATGAACAATGGAGACTGCAAAGAAGAACGTTGTAGGTGGGATCGATCGGTGTCTTAGCGGCTAAGTACAATACTGTAATATCTGTGATATTTGCATTAGTGTACTGTGTCTTCAAGGGTTTGGGGAACGCGCATGCGCGAGTGAGTTGGCGGAGAACTTGAGTGTGTGTGAGCGTGACTTTTGGCTAACAGCAGCTCGTGTATGTGTGTGTGTTACTTTTTGAACTACAACCAGTTACCGCTTGTTAATAAAGCGATTGAGCAATTTGTTTAATGGACAATGGAGACTGCAAATAAGAAAGTTGTAGGTGCGATCGGTGGAGCGGCGGACTACAGCAACACCAACACCAGGAGGTTGTGTTGTGTTTTGAGCAGGATAACACACGCACTACGGTGAGTCTAGCTTTGGCTTCCAAACATTTGATCGCTTGCCCGTACGTGCGTGTCGATATGTGCATGTGACGTACGTAACTTTGGGGAAATATATGTTTCTTGCCGACTCTGATGGCGGCCGGGGTGTCGTCAAAAGCGTACAACGCCCGCCGCCGCATCTAAGTTAGCTACGCAGCTAGGTTAGCTTCTGTTTTTTTAGCTTCGCCAAGCGGAATATTATTAATCGTGTATTTACATGTTCATGGTTTAATAGTATTATTCATCTTCTGTCTATCCATCCAGTCTGGGTTTTTTTAAAATTTAGTTTATATCTGCATTTGAGACTGCTATGCTATCGCGTTGGCTACGCAGCTAGGTTAGCTTCTGCTTTTTTAGCTTTGCCAAGCGGAATATTATTAATCGTGTATTTACATGTTCATGGTTTAATAGTATTATTGATCTTCTGTCTATCCATCCAGTCAGGGTTTTTTTTTATTTAGTTTCTATCTGCATTTGAGACTGACGCTATCGCGTTGGCTACGCAGCTAGGTTAGCTTCTGTTTTTTTAGCTTCGCCAAGCGGAATATTATTAATCGTGTATTTACATGTTCATGGTTTAATAGTATTATTGATCTTCTGTCCATCCATCCAGTCAGGTTTTTTTTAAATTTAGTTTCTATCTGCATTTGAGACTGCTGCTATCACGTTGGCTACGTAGCTAGGTTAGCTTCTATTTTTTTTTAGCTTCGCAAAGCTGAATTATTAATCGTGTATTTACATGTTCAGTCACTGTGAATGTCCATTTCGCGTTCTCGACTCTCATTTTCAAGAGGATATAGTATCTGAGATGGTTTAAAATACAAATCTGTGATACACAATAGAAAAAGGAGAGAGTGTGGAATCCAATGAGCCAGCTTGTACCTAAGTTACGGTCAGAGCGAAAAAAGATACGTCCATCACTGCCTCTCAAGTCCTTCACTGTAACGTTCCTCATCTACGAATCTTTCATCCTCGCTCAAATTAATGGGGTAATCGTCACTTTCTCGGTCCGAATCTCTCTCGCTCCATTGTAAACAACGGGGAATTGTGAGCAGCACTACCGCTTGTGACGTCACGCTACTTCCGGTACAGGCAAGGCTTTTTTTATCAGCGAGCAAAAGTTGCGAACTTTATCGTCGATTTTCTCTACTAAATCCTTTCAGCAAAAATATGGCAATATCGCAAAATGATCAAGTATGACACATAGAATGGATCTGCTATTCCCGTTTAAATAAAAAAAATTCATTTCAGTAGGCCTTTAAGGATATCCTTTATTGGGGGATTTAAGAAGATGAATCTCATCATTCTGTTGTTTTCTTATGCAATTTGTAACTAAAGCACAATTACTACTACTAGTAACTATAAGTGAAATTACACTGTAGTTGCTCAACCTACGGTAGCGAGACAAACAGTATGTTTTCTTGCACTAAATTATTCTAATTCCTAAAAAGATTTGGCTCAAAATAAGCTTTTTATTCCACATGTAAACACCTTAATCTGGTTAAGTTTGGTTTAATAAAGATAGAATCAACACACCTTGATTATACGATTGGAAACCAGTTCTCTCTTATTAGTGTGCCAATCTCCATGGAGGACCAACATGCCCCTCTTTACTACAATATCCACAGGATACCACCAAGCATCCATCCATCCATTTTGTACCACTTGTCCCTCTCGGGGTCGCGGGGGTGCTGGAGCATTCGGGCAGAAGGCGTCGTACACCCTGGACAAGTTGCCACCTCATCCTAGGGCCAACACAGATAGACAGACAACATTCAGATACACATTTACACACTATGACCAATTTAGTGTTACCAATCAAACTATCCACAGGTGCATGTCTTTGGAGGTGGGAGGAAGCCGGAGTACCCGCAGGGAAACCACGCAGTTACGGGAAGAACATGCAAACTCCACACGGAAAGATCCCGAGCCCAGGTATCGCAAACAAAAAATATATACAACCTGCAATAAGTCAATATTTTTCAGTGTATGATAATACCCTACTTTAATAAGTGTCACAATGTTTTTTTAAATACGTGACCTGACGCAAGGTCATCCTGATGGAGAGAAACCTCTAAACCGCCGTGTTTTGACACAATGTAGCTGATGCAGAGTAAAAATAATACATGTGTATTTGTTAGTCAAGGCAACAATAATTAAATAGCGTTAGATCACTTGACTTCAAGACAGCGTCAATCTCGTTCATTCAGATCATTCACAACAACATTGTTGTTCAGTGATGAAAGAATTAAACATCCAAATTCAACAAGTTAAGCATCATAGACAAGTAAATTCCTATTTAAAAGTAATTCACTGCGTAGTTTGTATTAATAGTAAATAGTCAAAGTAGTCACCAAAATAGCTTTTTCTTGTTTATGTTTCTGATGATCATAATAACCACAAGTGGCATTTAAACACATTAACACATTGCCAACTACACCAAAAAGCAGTGGTAAGTTATCTGTTAGATAGAGCGCTTGACAGCTACTAGCTCTATCTTATTAGTATTTAGCATTGTCGTCTTTTTACAGCTAAACAAGCTGAACTGACCACAATCACCTCCTAGGGTACGAGAGGCAAATAACATATGGCCAAAAGTCGCTTTGGAGATGAGCTTGGAAACTGGTATTTCACGTATACATGTCAAAATAGGAAAATCATTTTTTTTTTAATTTAGTGCATTGAAACCTGGGATGGGAATCTTTGGGGACCTCATGATTTGATTATGATTCAGGGGCTATGATTGAAAATAAATGCATTAATTATGCATCTTTAAAAATAAAAAAATATATATAACTATATTGTATATTGATATTTGCAAATATTATACAGTCAAACTGGCAGCTCAAAGAGGTGTGTTTTATGTACTATCTACCCATTCATATATATGGCTGACAGTGTTATTGTCTTTGCTGACTTATGAATCTACTTGCTAATAACACAGTTCCAGTTTGTTGAAGTGTACAAAGCACTTATTATTTTGTTGTTTCACTACTTGCTTATTGCCATGGCTTGAATAGCTTATCTTCTCATTCTCCCTCTGTGTGTTTGCATTAGATCTGCATTTTAGAACAGTCTGTATTACTCTATTTAACATTAACAAATAACAGCTATTTGGAAATATGTCCATCGATTCAGAATTGTTTACATTCCAATCGTGATGCAACAAAAATCGATAATTTTTCCCACCTCTGATGGAAACATACTGAGTTTAATTGGCAATATGTAATAAATATGCCAAAATTGATGATGAATATGTCATTGTTGGCATGTTATATGACTGATAGAGGAATGACAATCCATCCATCCAACATGTGTTATTGTTTACTCTGTAGAAGCATGAATTTGACAAAAAAAGCATTGTTATTTTTTTAAAGCTGAATTTTGGATATGTTGAACTGTGCAGGTGTACTTAGTGGTGTGTCTGCTCTTCTTAGACATGGTTATTATTATGGTCAGTTTTCAGAGACAGTAACTATATTTACATGCAGTAAATATAGTGGCCTAGTGGTTACCTACTCAGTGGCCTAGTGGTTAGAGTGTCCGCCCTGAGATCGGTAGGTTGTGAGTTCAAACCCCGGCCGAGTCATACCAAAGACTATAAAAATGGGACCCATTACCTCCCTGCTTGGCACTCAGCATCAAGGGTTGGAATTGGGGGTTAAATCACCAAAATGATTCCCGGGCGCGGCACCGCTGCTGCCCACTACTCCCCTCACCTCCCAGGGGGTGAACAAGGAGATGGGTCAAATGCAGAGGACACATTTCACCACACCTAGTGTGTGTGTGACAATCATTGGTACTTTAACTTTAACTTTTAACTTTAACTTTAACTTTAGTCGGATTTCTCAAATGGTTTCAGAGTTGGCGTTAACACACTTTTTGTGTCTTTTTACGCATTGAAATCAGAAAGGATATGCGCATTTTCAGAAGTCCGGACGCAGATTTTTTATTTTTTTTTTACCGACTCTGCCTTCTCCGTGTCAAAACAGTGTTTTGTTTATATTTGCCGGGGCAAATTTACGTGCCTGTGTTTTGCGTTTTTATAGATCGACATCAAAGTACTGAACTTTTTGGTACAATATCTTAAATTTTGATTCCCCAAAAGTTTTATCGATTACAAATACTGCATTTCCGGTATTAGGACTCCCGCGTGTTATTGTTTTCGTCCTGGCGAGCAATAAACCGAAGAAGCGAAGCAAATGGCTCACTTATGAATATGGAAAGATGTTTCGCACTCCATGTAAACGGGCTAAGAAAAAGAACACCTTTACGACCTGGTGCACTGATTTTCAAAGATCCAGCCTCACCAGGCACCAAGAAACTTCATGTTACACCTTTGCTGCTTGTCGGCTCCCAGACCGTGGTCGAGGATCGCAGGGGAAACTGTCATGTCTGTGATCATGTTTTTGTTTGGCCATGTGCTGTTTGGTTTTTGGTCACTTAGTTCCTGCTTTTTCACTCCCTTGTTTTGTTTCCATGGTTACCCATTAGTTTCACCTGTTGCTCATTTGGACACATGCACCTGTGCTAATCATGTCTGTAGTATTTAAGCTTGTAGTTGCCAGGCAGTCGGCCTGGCGACATTACCTCCGCGACCCATGCTACTCTTTGATATCATAGTCCATGCCACAGTTCTTGTCACAGTAAGTGCTTATATGTTTCATGTCCATAGTTTTGCCTTTGTGCTAGTTTTTGTTTCTTAGCCAAGTTTGTTCTCCGCTTTGAGCGTGCTTTTTGTTTGTTCTTTTGTTAGTGTTAAAATAAATCATGTCTTTACCTGCAAGCCATGTTCAGTCAAGTTTGTTTGCATTCCGGGAAAGCAATCCATGCAATAATTTGCGTCGCCATAGTCCTCGTCGTGACAGAATGTCGCCAGCAAAAAGTTATCCCGCAAACGATTAGCAATCGATGGAGGAAGTAAAGTGGGAGGCGTTAGGAGCCATGGCGGATCACGACTCGATGTGGAGTCCAAGCGGAAAATTTATCCCAATAAGCTCCGTGTGGCCCGACGACGTTGTTGCGTCGCCCCAGCGCCGGAAGCGCCGGCAAAAGCAAAAGCCGTCAGGAGAGGCTTCTCCGAGCCGGCATGACGCATCATTCTCACAAGCTCCTCCCCCTCCGGGCGGAAGCAAGCAACACACAGCCCGGCTTCGCGCTGATGACGTCACAGATCAAGGTTCTTTTTTTTCTCTGAATTATTTTTCTTTTGATCACCTGCCCCCAACAAAAGACTCTATTTCCATGATAAAACACTATCAGAACATGTTTTTGGAAATCAGATCCTATCAATCCAAGCCACCCAAGTTTCATGCTCCACCCCCCAAGACTCAAGCCCCGCCCACATCACGGAATTTGTCTTTTTTTCCTCCCACTCAACTTCGGGGGGGGGGATGAAGAAAGACATTTCAGACAATTTAGAGGGGAGGATTCTGCCCACCTCCTGACCTCTCTCCACCCACCCCTAAAGATGGTTCCAGACCACAAGGAGTGCGTCTGGTATCCCCTCTTTGAGGGGGGGGGGGGGCACAGCCTCCAGCCCGGCCGCCACCACCAGTTCTTTGCCATGCCAAGCCACAGCCTCCAGCCCGGCCGCCACCCCCAGTCTTTTGGCCGGCCAAGCCGCAACCTCCGGCCCGGCCACCACCACCAGTCTTTCGGCCTGCCAAGCTGCAACCCCCAGCTAGGCCACCTCCACCTGCTCCAAAGCTAGCACCAAGTCCAAGGCTAGCACCTGCAGCACCACGCCAAGCTCCAGTTCCTGCACCACACCAAGCTCCAGTTCCTGCACCACGCCAAGCTCCAGTCCCTGCACCACGCCAAGTACCAGTCCCTGCACCACGCCAAGTACCAGTCCCTGCACCACACCAAGTACCAGTCCCTGCACCACGCCGCCAAGCCTCAAGCCAGGACCCACGCCAAGACTCAAGCCAGGACCCACGCCAAGACCCACCAAGCCAAGACCCACCAAGCCAAGACCCACCACGCCAAGACCCACCACGCCAAGCTTCGTCTGCTGCCGAATCCACGCCAGACTCATCTTCTGCCGACCCCACGCCAGACTCGTCTGCTGCCGAACCCACGTCAGACTCGTATGCTGCCGAACCCACGCCAGACTCGTCTGCTGTCGAACCCACGCCAGACTCGTCAGCTGCCGAACGTCGACTTTCTCGTCGGCCACGGATGTGGCCGTTCCTGGGTCGCCCACCTCGTCAGGTGCAGCGGCGTTCTAAGCGTCGCCGCCACCTGGCTCTGCCCCGGTGGATACGGAGACACTTGGTCTGGCGACCCACCGCCAAGTCCCCCTCCCGCCCTCCTATGAGTCTTGATCATTGTTTTTTTTTTGGACATCTGGGATCTGTCCTTAAGGGGGGAACACTGTCATGTCTGTGATCATGTTTTTGTTTGGCCATGTGCTGTTTGGTTTTTGGTCACTTAGTTCCTGCTTTTTCACTCCTTTGTTTTGTTTCCATGGTTACCCATTAGTTTCACCTGTTGCTCATTTGGACACATGCACCTGTGCTAATCATGTCTGTAGTATTTAAGCTTGTAGTTGCCCAGGCAGTCGGCCTGGCGACATTACCTCCGCGACCCATGCTACTCTTTGATATCATAGTCCATGCCACAGTTCTTGTCACAGTAAGTGCTTATATGTTTCACGTCCATAGTTTTGCCTTTGTGCTAGTTTTTGTTTCTTAGCCAAGTTTGTTCTCCGCCTTGTGCGCGCTTTTTTTTTGTTCTTTTGTAAGTGTTGGAATAAATCATGTCTTTACCTGCAAGCCATGTCCAGTCAAGTTCGTTTGCATTCCAGGAAAGCAATCCATGCACTAATTTGCGTCGCCATAGTCCTCGTCGTGACAGAGACGTTCCCTCCAGGGCCGATATACTATCGGGAGTAACCTCTCCATTTTACCCGACTTTGGGTCCCTACAGTTCCGCTCTTTGGTCGGAATGACAAGGCCGTCGATTTGTTACAACTCTTTATTTATGTTTTCCACAAAGCCAACCGGACATCCACCATGCTTGTAACACTCCTGAACATGCTAGTGCTACCTCTCCTAACTTGCCCACTCACTTACACACGTCACTCACCCCACACACCGCCATTCTTAAAGGGGAACACACAGCTTATGGCCATCATGAAACCAGAGATTAAATGCTAGAGGCATTGAGTGCTACTCTATTAAATGACATTGAAACTAACTTGCAAAATTCTAAGTTTGTTGGCATTATTTGCCATGAAAGTGTAGATGTGGCGGTTTTTAAACGACTTATGATCGACATACAGGTGAGAATAATCAATTAAATTTGCCATATGCATGTATGCCCTGGCACACCATTATCATAATTTCCTGACCGAAGCTAAAAACTTTTTATACTGAAATAAATACACCTACAACTTATTAAATGAAAATATAGAAAAAAATACCGGCAGCGGTAAAGTTTAGATCCATGAAGGAAAGAAGAAAGGGAATTAATGTTTATAACTGAATACATTTACATATGCATACAAATTTGTTTTTTTTTTGTATTATTTTTTTAATGAATTAAGTAACGTTTATAACAACCTTTTTCCAAAACACAATATAGAATGTGAGATATAACAGGATAATGCATACATTTATCATTTGTTTTCAAAAAAGTCGGACCCCAAAAATTTACTGTGGGACCCCATTTTTATGACTTGATGGGTTCCCAGGGACCCCATTTTGAAAATTCCTAGCGCAACACTGTTTTTTTTTTTTTTGTATTTTCACACCAACATGTGAAGTCCCAGTGTCCATGCACACTCTACTGCGACTATAGGTCCTACGCCCAGTGCCTCCCGTACACTGGGGGGCACTTATTTCCTTTTAGCGCCGATAAATGTATTGGTTTTCCGGTTGACCTATGACGTCACACCAAAACAAAACATCTACGGCTTACAAGTCAACAGCGTAGTTTTTGTTGTGATGTCCACTGTAATAATGTCACATATTACAAATATCACATCTCCCATGGCTATGCTGATGTTAAATGGCAGAAAGCATTAAGAAATTATTTTAGATTGCAGCACGAATATGACACTACTGCCAAGAGGTGTTGTACCGGATGGAGGTCCGATAAAAGACGCTGTTTCAAAGAAACCAATAAATACAAATGACAGAAGTAATTCAAATTAAGTTTTGCTTTTATTTGATCAAAAAATAGTAGTTTGAAATGACATTGCATACGCTGCATCTTAGTCTTAGCCAAATTCAAATTTGTATAATGTTATTTTTAGACCAGATATAAATTTTACTTTTTATGGAATCATTTTCAAATAACTATATTAAGAGCTTCTTCTGGGAGGCAATACTTCTGCTTGAATACAATAATTCTATAAACAAAAATGCAGCATTGTATATTGCATGCAAATAAATAACAACATTGAGATTAATAAAGTGCAAATTTAAAAGTTCTGTCTTGAATAAAATACTCCTGTAAATAAAAATGTAGCATTGCATCATGCATGCAAATACATAAACCCCAATAAATCAATAAAGATACTAATAATCATTAAATAGCAAAAAAACAAAAACAATCACATCAATAAAGTACAACCATAAAACTTCTGTTTTGAATAAAATACTACTGTAAATATAAATGTGGTATTGTACATTGTATGCAAGTACATAATCAAGTAAAACATTTAGATGACTACATAGTTTTAGTAAGTGAATAAACGCAGGCTTTACCCTTAAATTTTCTGGGCTCCTTGTTAGTGTGTACTGATGTTAAAAGAGAACTACACTTGTTTTTGGAACTTTGCCTATCGTTCACAATCGTTCACAGACAAGAAGACAAAATGTTGGTTTTTTTCGGTCTCTAACATGTAAACATTGGCTCGTCCTACATGGTTAGCAATGCAGCTAATGGGAGCAGTTAATTCTACCTCTAAATCACTTAAAAAATACATTCAAAAACCACCAACAATACTTCATTTACATTTCGTAACCCGTATAATATCCAAGCTGTAGCGACATTGTTGTTGTAAGAGTGAACACTGAGGGACACTCTTTCTAGCGTAGTAACACATTGGCGTGCTTCGGTATTAGCCGTAAAAGCTAACTATGACAAGAGATGAGCTAGCTTCTACGTCTACATGAGTTTGTAATGCACAACACAATGCAATAAGACACCAATCTGTACTGACTGAAAAACATAAACAATCATATTACAGTATCTGTGAAGTATTAGCCCACATTAGCTAGCCAGACAGCGTATGTACTGTAGTTGTACTAACACGCATGTACACAGCTAAGCTAGCCAGACAACGCACGTACTGTAGTTGTACTAACAAGCATGGCGTGCTGCGTGTATCATGATCGATATTAAAGTGACTCACTCAATGGACAGATGTTCTTCTGGTCCAGTGTGTACACGGGAACGTTTCCTGTTGATTTTGGGTAAGCACGCCATTTATGTCAAAATAGCTTGGCTCCAAATCCCATATTCATAGCGTCAAAAACACTTTCACCTCAGTCTCCCGGCTTCCGTCTGCTCCAACGTCTCACTCTTTGTTTGTGCTGGGTTCTTTAAGCAGCAGTATATTTAGCTTCAAAAGTATAAGGTTGTGAATCCTCATTTGTCCAAAAATAGTCGTCTTCGTTGTCTGTTACAAAGTCTGCCATGATTAGAACACACACTCGTGTTTGATTCTGCAAGTAGGAACACACACGTTTTCAGAAGTCAGACGTGTGCTGCTGTGGAAACAAAAATGCGTGGAAGAAATCAGTCCTGAAAATTATTAAAATGATCAAAATATGGTAAATATTGAACATATTACATATTGTTATGAAAGTGCAATTTGTTATTCTCCTTATAGGTTGTCACGTGGCCACAATTGTTGCCGAAACCATCAGGTAAACATACAGGTCTGGATATAAGAATAATAATTTGCATAATTTTTTAAAGACCTATTTGGACCTCTTTGGATTACTGTTATGAACCTGTCTGTTACTACATTATATATAAATGTGCAGTGTGTATATAAAACGTTGATGGAGGGTTTTGAAGTTCTTTTACAGGGCTCTGAAGGCTACAACCGTGACTCCCATTAGCCCCATCTTTCAAGCGTTTTTTATCATCATTTAGATCGTAAAATGCTCTTGTCTCTCATAATGAATATTTACGATTCCCCAAAAAATGCATTTTCCCTTTAAAGATAAACACTTCATTGCATGGTTTTACTTAACGGTATCTGCTTCCGAGTTATATCTCGCGCATTGAGACTGGCGCATGGGCGATACGAAGTGTACCTTGCGGCATCCCACACCCACTCGAGAGATCTAATTTCCAATCACATAATCTAGGTATGTTAGTCTGTTTTCTCAAAAGCCAAACATGAGCAGATCAAGGTGTTTCTACGGGATGTAGGAGGCTTATTTAGAGACAAATTGTTTGAGAAATCAGACTAATTTAGTGCATGGAAACACTTTTTTATTTGATAAGTCTCTATGGACATATTCCTGAATGTTCACCCAAGCAAGTTCTCTCATTAATTACCCCATCAAGTGTTCGAGTACGTGTTTGAATGGCATTAGAAGCTTGTGCAGTTAACTAACTGCCCCCTGTGGAGAATCTGCATTATTCAGGATTAAAGTGCACCCCTCAGTGCACCACGTTGGTTTGTGTGCTCCCCACCATCCCCGAAATGCATTTTTGACACATTGAAGACCTTGAATGACACACCTGTCTTCTAGCATTTCCTTGGGAATAATAAGTGTGCAGTAATTGCTGGGAAGTGGAGAGCATTTTGAACACTACTTCCTGACCTCATGAGTGACACAAACTTTAGAAAGCTAAATTTAATTCCTCCCCAAATTCATTTTTAATGACTTAAAAGTGTTTGGGCTGTTCCGCTAAAGTAGATGCACCAGTAAGTGTGATTGTAACTAAAAAAATATTCTTATTTTGGCCAAGATTTTTAAATGGGCTGACTCACAAAGTGTTCACCTTATTGGTAGAAGACAGCTTCTTACAAAAATGGTGACGTTAAAGAAAGCTGAGATCAAGAGTAAATAAATACAACATGTCATTTGTAAGATGAACGGCTCGATTTTCTTGTTGCTGCGTTCTTCTATCTTTCAAAAGTTCTCCAGTAATTTATCTGTCGGGGTATGCATAATTGTTTTGCCTCCTTTTTTCCATTCATCATTCATCTTCATCCTTCATTCTCAGCTCGGTGTGCCATCGCTCATCTAATTCCGGACAGCTCACCTTGCTGAGCCATAATCTTCCTCTTCTAGTGTTGGAACAAGTCGCCTTCTGTAATAATTTGGAAACTGCCAGTTTCATGTCTTTAAAAAAAAGCCGCAATGAATTTAATTAGAAAGCTGTTGCATATCTCTGTGATACATGTATTTTAATTAACCCCATGTGAATAAATAAAAAATAGGAGGGGGCTGAAAAGTGTGGAAAAAACACGCTAATGAAGTTTTCCCATTAATTGGGATGTCGTTTGCAGCCAAACCTCATTTAGTCGTGAGCACCAGGAGCTAACAATGCCGCCTGTAAGCCTCAGAAAAAGGACCCAGGGCCTTCGTGCTGACTTCAAGTGTAAGAAATGCACCTCTGACGTGATGGAAATGACCGTGGGCTGGGAGAAAAGGCAGTCCTGTTCCAGGCTGCTCTGCTGAGACTCCCCATGCCGGGCTTGAAGCCGGGCCAGTGTTATTGCAGCCCTAATGCGGCTGACTCATTTGGAGCGGATCAGGAGTAATTATGGTCGGAAAAGTGGCTGCAGACAGTGGGGGTCAGGACACTTGTAACATGTGAAAAGAGCAATTATTCCAGGAGACAAAACCTTTCCTTATCCTAGGCAGTGCCAGGGTCAATGCGAGGGACGGCTGGGCTCCGTTTCACCGGGGCTTATTAGCCACAGCAAGCTGCAAAGTTTGAGAGAGTGCATCTTGTTAATGAACAGTCCCCTCCTCATCCGCACAAGCCTGTCTGCTCACTCCCACTTACTGTGGGTGTTAATTATGTTGTAATCATAGCATGCATACAGTCCCAGAAATCACCTCACAGACCCCAGCATTCATGCAGCACCATCTGGAAGTGAAGCCCGTCGTACAGTAACATAGAGGGCTCTCACAGGGTAGCGTTAGAAAAAAACAGGCTAAGTATGAAATGTAATATTGACTTGGGCTCCGTAAGAAACTGCCTAATTTAATAGTGCGTGATTGCCTCCGTGTGTTCACGCGTTTCTGTTCTTTGACTCCATCCAACAGGAACATGGATCATGCGGTGAATCAGTGTGCTTTATTTGACTTATCATTGCAAAACGCACTCATCAGGCCGCTTTCAACTGCCATGTGTTTTGCAGCCCATATTATTAACAGATGTCTTGTATTTTTGTCTTGGCAGTCGAGAAACGTGGCCATGGGCTCAATTACAGCAATGACAGAAGCTGAATGAAAGGGGCTGATTCATGAACACAATAGCAAGACATCTGCATGAGCTCCCTATTAACGCTGCTATAACAGACACCCGGGCCAATGGATGAATTTTATCTTCAACTGCAAGGACAAAACACTGGAAAAATAGCCCTGGCTCCTTCTAAATTGGCACTATGATTTTGTAATGTGTTAACTATTTATTATCTCTTGCCATCCACAACAAAGTGGGTGGTGGTTGAGTAATATCAAGCTGTAGTCGGCCATCAATGTGTGGTTGACATCTTATTTAGGAGTATGTTGAGGTGAGAGATGTTCAAGATAATGATGACAAATGCACTTTATTTCGGCTGCATGCACCCACTTTGTAACCTATAGCATGTAATTTCCCCCAGCATCTCCATGCGCGTGGCTCATATTTACTGCAGCTGCGGCGAGGAATTATCGGGGGCCCCTGGGAGAAAGCCCACCCGGGGGCCGGCTTCCACCTCCTCCTTGAAAGACCACCACCCTCCCCATGTGTCAGGAAGGCTGCGTGATTCTCATCAGGATCTTTTAACTCCCTGTGAACTGGCAGAGGGCGCATCACATTGTGGCTTTTAATTGATCAAAAAGGGCCTTTAACAAAACATACAATCAGAGGCAACTGTCCCCCGTGCCATTAGGGCTGAGTGACGTAAAGAGCAGATGTTCCACTGGGATCAAGTGTATGAGGATAGTGAGTCTCTGCATCCATTTCCTTTCAATTGTACTTTGTGCACAATGAGGCGTGAAAAAAGAGAGGGAGCCACAAATGATTAATTAGTTCATCATGCAAAAAAAGCCAATTAACAGTAAAATTATTCAGCAATTACCATGCCAATTTACTTATCAGGTTGGTCATCATTAAGATGCTATTTATTTGCATATTTCGGCATATCTAATGTTGCTTTGTCTCATGAGTAGAATATCCTACAACAAAAGTAATGCACTGCAATTAATTAAAAAAAAAAAGTCCCCTTTCATGCAAAATTTACTTTTAATGACAGTAAAATGTGTCCCTTAAACCATTTTATTACCACCAAACACTTGTTCGCTCCACTCTTAAGAGAAGAGCCGCTCAGTCGGTTTTCAAGTTCAAGGTTTTCAAGATGTCGTGAAGGAAACACTTTCCTCATTGATATGATCCACCAGTAAACGCCAGTACCTAGATGAGCCACCACTTCATGGAAGAAAAGGCTTCACTGCACGTCTTTAAATTCAGCCTTGAGCTCCCCCAACTATCTGTCATTAAACTACAGATGATTCTGTTAATTTGATCGTTTTGCACATAAGCTAACCTAGCATGATTTTGCTGTTAAAATGTGAGTGAATTTTTAGCACTGTATTTCACATAACTTGGCTAGTGTTGCTAATGTTTTTGTCCTCCTTTCTCACTCCTGACCGACATTTCACAGAAAAATTCTCTTTATGAATTGTTTGCTCCTGAAAATAAATCTGTCAGTAATTTGCCATTAAATCAATTTGTTTCTGAATAATCGCTAGGTAACTAGCTGTACTTTATACGCCCCTTTGCCATTGCCAGACTCGATATGCTGCTCCCTCTTGGTGTGACATCATCTACAGAACTGGAACCCAATTCCCCGCATAGACAGTGTGGATAAAGGCGTTTAAAATTTGTATTTTGATCACTTAATTGCATGTTTTTGTCGCCCGTGTCCATGATTACTTCAAAACTATGGAAGTAGAATTGTCTTATATCAACTTATATATATCAATATGATATGAATACCTATGCATATATTAATAAATATACAAATCCGATATACAAATAAATAAATAATTTGTCTAAATAAACGCGTATTTGTAAATATATTTTTTGAGATTTGAAAATATATACAAATAAAATGTATGAATATAAAAATGTGACAAACAAATAAATCAAGAAGAATTTGTATAAATAAACGTGTATTTGTAAATATATTTTTGAGATTTGAATATAAATATGCTTGATTTTGTATTTGTATTTGTATTGAATTTGCATATGTGGATCGCTTTTTTGCTTTTGTGTCGATGAGATATTTCTACCACAAACCAGATGCACAAATAAATGTGACCTACACACTCCCTTGAACAACCAGCAGAGGGCACTGCAGCCAGAGCGGTCTGGGTCACAGAGCATTGCTAGCTGCTTATTGTATTGTATCAATGCCATTTAATGACCTTGTCCCAATGTAGATACTAATCTCTTATCTACACTACCGTTCAAAAGTTTGGGGTGACATTAAAATGTCCTTATTTTTCAATGAAGATAACTTTAAACTAGTCTTAACTTTAAAGAAGTACACTCTATACATTGCTAATGTGGTAAATGACTATTCTAGCTGCAAATGTCTGGTTTTTGGTGCAATATCTACATAGGTGTATACAGGCCCATTTCCAGCAACTATCACTCCAGTGTTCTAATGGTACAATGTGTTTGCTCATTGGCTCAGAAGGCTAATTGATGATTAGAAAACCCTTGTGCAATCATGTTCACACATCTGAAAGCAGTTTAGCTCGTTACAGAAGCTACAAAACTGACCTTCCTTTGAGCAGATTGAGTTTCTGGAGCATCACATTTGTGGGGTCAATTAAACGCTCAAAATGGCCAGAAAAAGAGAACTTTCATCTGAAACGCGACAGTCTATTCTTGTTCTTAGAAATGAAGGCTATTCCACAAAATTGTTTGGGTGACCCCAAACTTTTGAACGATAGTGTATGTGTGGCTCTGGCTGCAGTGCCCTCTGCTGGTTGTTCAGGGGAGTGTGTAAGTCACATTTGTTTGTGCATCTGGTTTGTGGTAGAAATGTCTCATCGACACAAAAGCAAAAAAGCGATCCACACATGCAAATTCAATACAAATACAAATACAAAATCAAGCATATTTATATCCAAATCTCAAAAATATATTTACAAATACACGTTGATTCATACAAATTCTTGATTTATGTTGTATGTCACATTTTTATATTTATACATTGTATTTGTATATATTTTCAAATCTCAAAAATATATTTACAACTATGCGTTTATTTATACAAATTATTTATTTATTTGTATATCACATTTGTATTTGTATATTTATTAATATATGCATATGCATTAATATCATATTGATATATATACTGTAAGTTGATGTGAGACAATTCTACTTCCATACAAAACTGATAAGGTTAACACAAAAGAAAATGGTCATTACCAGACTTCCCTGCTCTTTCATAGACACCATAGCCTGTTTCCTCATGCTCTTTCAGCCTTTTCTCAAGCAACTTGAGGAAAACATCAGTAGAAGAGGACGCAAAATAGCATACAAGCGGCTTATCTTCCTTTTCTCTCCTTTTTCAGTGCCCTTTCTCCCTTTTTCCGCAGGTTCTGGCTCAGTCAGTCTTTCTCCCCTCCAGTGTGCTCCTATTTTTCAGGATCACATTTGGTTTGAGTATTCAACATTTTTTCCAGTCAAACTCCGACTAAATTCCTGCTTTTTTGAAGTCAAAATAATTCAAATTGTCGCAGCAAATTACAGTCATCTCGCTTGGTCTGTCCTATTTTGCATGAGAGATCCATACTTTCCTCATATTCCCATCATTTCTAAAAATCTGCAGACTGATCCTTTCTTTAGTTGCATTGCTACAAGCTGCAACAATGCACCTGACAGCCATATTTGGTAATTTCTTCAAATATCGTTATTCGGAATGATGCTACCTAAACACATACTATGCATGATGAAATTGCCTCCAGTCCTTTGTAGGTGATGTCAGCCGGCTTATGCAGGCACATCCACATATTTGAGCTTAATGTGGGTGATCCAAAATGTGCTGAAACGCACTGTATATTTTGGGAATCATTTTATTTTTTGACATACTTTTTAGGTCCAGAACTATGAAATAAGTGCCAATGTTTTTAGAATTATAGGGGTCATTTAATGTTACAATATTGTTTGTGATATATGGCATATATATATTAGACAAGTTTAGAAAGGATAACGTGAGCAATAGCATGGAGCCACAGACATCTTATTAGCATTAAAGTACAGACACAAAATGGTGTGTTCCCAGTTGGGCATACTAAAAGCCCATCTAAACCATTCATTCTAGCATTAAGACTACGTTTTGGACAATACACTGTTGTGGGACCTCTAACACATACTAGAAAAATAATGCAAAACCTGACTTTAAAAAAAAGGTGTTTTCATCACTTATTTTTATAAAAATAATTTGCTGTAACTACAATTGCTTTGACATTATGGGCGAAGTTGTGTACTTGCTAGCTGATTTGCAGAGGTGTGGACTCGAGTCACATGACTTGGACTCGAGTCAGACTCGAGTCATGAATTTGATGACTTTAGACTCGACTTGACAAAATGTAAAGAGACTTGCAACTCGACTTAGACTTTAACATCAATGACTTGTGACTTCACTTGGACTTGAGCCTTTTGACTTGACATGACTTGCTACTTTCCCCAAAACCTAAAGCTTAAAAAGTTATTTGGGAGCGCTCCGTAGCTTTCATTTTCTACGTGTCTGTCTATCAGCGTGTTGTTCCTGTCAGCTGGTGTGCTCTCAGTACAACAGCCAATCAAATAAGATCTACATTGTTTTCATCACACAGCATTCAGCCAATCAAATTGCAGGACAACCAATGAACAAGAGTTGTCAAACAACGCGCCAGTGAGAAAGATTTATACCAAAGTTGGTTTCGTTCGGGTATAAAAACTACGACTTGGTCAACAAAAAACGAATTGCCGTATGCAAATCACGCAGTTCGAATATTACAGACGGAGACGCAACAACTTCCAACTTCGTTCGACATTTGAAGTTGCACAAAGAAGGGTAAGTTTTGAATGTAAGATAACGTTTATTGGCTAAGTAACATGACTTTTATTTGCTGTGTAGTTAAATCAGTGAGGCTGTAAACTCACTGCTAACGTTATAACCATAGACATCTTATAAGTAGACGCAGCATCGAGGGCTACTGCCTACTGGCGCAGACGAGACGCGGGGCCTCCATCTTGGAGTGGTGATCCGCTCCACTCAGTGCAATTCATTTGGCAGGAGCAATGAACTGTCAGCGCATTTAATTCATTTTACCTCACTGAATACCACTCATTTTCACGCACTTTTTTGTCATACGTGTAGCTATGATAAAGGACACATGTTTTATTATTCATAGTTTGCTTAACAGTAATAGAATATTCTTATACGCTATAAGTGACCAGACGTCCAAGATCAAAACTGGGAATATAAGCCCAGAGAAGGGGGAAAAAAACGGTCAGCTATTTTTAAGTTGAAGAAACAATATGATTAGATTATATATACATGCGTATATCCTACATAAACAAGGTATGAATACATTAGATATCTATATATCTTATAGACCGAATCTCTGTTGCTGCAGCAGCAGAGAGTTTATTCTGTCTTGACACTTTGTATTGATATTTTGTATTACATTCTTCCCTTAAATGATCATGTTTACAGTCATTGTTATATATGTATTTTTTAGGTATGTCGCTTTGGATAAAAGCGTCTGCCAAATACTTAAACATAAACATATATAAACACCTGAAAGTCTTTATATCAGCTAAAACCACCAATCTGTTTCACTGGATTCAGAATGAAACCAAATGCTGTCTTACCAACAATGTTAGTATTTGAATATTGTTAAATAAATGATAAATGGGTTGTACTTGTATAGCGCTTTTCTACCTTCAAGGTACTCAAAGCGCTTTGACAGTATTTCCACATTTACCCATTCACACACACATTCACACACTGATGGCAGGAGCTGCCATCCAAGGCGCTAACCAGCAGCCATCAGAGGCAAAGGGTGAAGTGTCTTGCCCAAGGACACAACGGACGTGACTAGGAAGGTAGAAGGTGGGAATTGAACCCCAGTAACCAGCAACACTCCGATTGCTGGCCCAGCCACTCTACCAACTTTGCCACGCCGTCCTTGAAGACTTATTCCTGGTTACAATTATACTGTTAAGAAAGTATTGTCTCATATTTTGCCTAAAATTACAAAGCATCATAATCAGTGGCGGCTGGTGAATTTTGTTTTAGGTGGGGCTGAAAGTTTGTAAATCAAACCCCTGTAGGGGCGTCATCCTCCCCCAGAAGATTTATTTGTGATTTTTACATACATATATTGAAGATCTTTGCTCCTTCTCAACTCTGTGGTAATGTTATTTTCATAAAATACAACCAATAGTACATTAATGTTAAATCTTACTGGTGAAAAGTAATCCCCCGGTTCCTATTTTCAACAGTCCGCTCATTTTGAGCAGGAAAACGCTGAACACCATCTTTGTTTTCTACCTGTAAACTGTCAGTTTAGGCTGCTCGCCGGCTCCTCATCACCACTTCAAGATGCAAATTGCTCGCGTCACAGCAACCAATACTGCGTCTACTTATAAGATGTCTATGGTTATAACGTCATTACAAACACGGCAATCTGTTGCGTCCACTGCAGTTTGCTGCCTTATTCAAACTTTTTATCAAGTGATTTTTTTAAGCAGGGTTGCATGAGGTACCTATACATAACGTAACGTTAGTCAATGTATCACACACAGTAACATAACGTTAGACGGCGGTCAGCAGCACCGTGTATTTTAGCCACCTACAAAAAGACAAACATAGTCAAATAAAGGTCAGTTCAAATGTATACTATATTAAGAATATGTGTACATATTGCATAGGGCCCTGACATCTAAAAAGTACAACTCTGTTCATTGTTATGTTCATGTATTTGTTATGTTTTTCATGTGTACGCACACATAAACACACATACAGTATGAGATGAGATCAATGAGATGAGGTAAGAACAGAATAGAAACTGCTGTGGAACTAGTTACAATGCAATATGCCATGGAAATACAATGTTAACACTTTTGTACAAATAAGTACAATTGCACTTGTTTTTTCAAATGTGTTTATTCTGTAAAGGAATGAGTTAAATGTTTAAAATTGTTTAAACTATTAAAATGACTGGTTAATAGTGCTATTATGAATTGCAATGTCAGCACTATTTTTTTTCCTGCTATTTCAAATGCACTTGTTTTAATAAATAAATACAGCGGTTTAAAAGCATACACAATCTGTGTAAAAATATTAGTCTGTGGTTAAAAGGACTTGAAAGGACTCGAAACTCAAAATGCAGGACTTGGGACTTGACTTGAGACTTTCCAGTCTTGACTTTGGACTTGACTCGGGACTTGCCTGTCTTGACTCGGGACTTGACTCGAGACTTGAGGGCAAAGACTTGAGACTTACGTGTGACTTGCAAAGCAATGACTTGGTCCCACCTCTGCTGATTTGTACACAATTCCTGCAAGAATATTTTAGGGAGCATATGTCATTGCAAAAGTGCAATGTGCATTGCCGATTGGAAGTTTTAAAAAAAATGCCTTGAGCACCCTTAGGTTAATGCAGTTCTTGCCATGCCTGTGTGATCATTTTACATCTGCACTTTCTGACTTTTGCATGAGTGCGTCCATGAAGCGTATTTTCCGTTAAATCCTTTAATATATCAAAAAATGTACTGTGATTCAGTGATAGCTGTAAAGTCTAAAAAGGGTAACACAGAAAATCGGATGCTATCGACGTAATGGAAAAATACATGCTCTGACAGACTGCTTGGGCAAAGAAAAAGTTACAGTACATATTGTTAAAAGATACAATCTTAAAGGAAGTGGATGGATCGGAGAAGAGAGCGTTGACAGGCCTTTGCACACGCCACTAATGGCATTTTAATTCCTTTTTAGGATGGATAAGTTGTCTCTCTCTCGCTCTACTTGAATGGGAAAATGTATGTTTGAGAATTAAAAGTGATGCTTTTTTTTCTGAAGGTCATTTATATGTACTTGTTACCTGTACTTGTTGTCTGGTTTCTACACATGGAAGAGGACAACAATGGAACTTTCTTCTTTGCAGCTACTTTTGTCAAACCTGTGTTAGCGGCCACAAATATATTTACCCTGCAGGGAAAAGTATTATTATACACCTTGTCTACAGCGACCACTTATTTAACACGACCACTTATTTTGCAACCCGGAGTAGTTTTTATTTTTGAGGGTAGTGATGATGCAATGCAACATTCACACACTGAGCTCATTCTATTCATGGTCAGAGCTGCCCATGGGCAAATGGACCCTAAACAGAATTGTTCGTGGCGAACTTCTAAAAAATAGACTGTTTTCAGGCTTAAAGGAGGATCTGCACTTTTTTGGAATCGTTCACAAGCGCTTTTTGTGTCGTTCTGGCCAGTTCCACGTCTTAAATAGCTGTCAAAGTGTCTCAACTTATCGGATTATGTCCTCAGCCATTTACCTTTCAGGTGAGATGCATGATTTATGATCTACACTAAACTTCCAAGGAGCAGGGAAGCAAGGAAACAGCTGACCACTCGATGATGTAAACATAGGCACACACAGAAGTGATCATGGTGCCGCTATAAATAGTTTGTCTGCGTTAGCCCCTTTAACAATATCACTAATGTTTGGTTAATATTTAAGTCAGGAAATGTAATTGAAGTATTTTTAGCGCTTTTTGAATGGTGGAATAGTGGAGCTCCCATTGACTCCGACTTTTATTTACGTCTATTTATTTTTTGAATGCATTAAAAAATCCATCCGTCGCCATGTGTTTCATAATGATTGTTAGCAATAGGCAAAATGCCCCCCAAAAAAGCAGTTTGCCGTTTAACGTTATGTTGAATTTCTTACACAATTCTTAGAAGTTCATGTTGGCTTAATTGTTGTACAGAAATGTGGCAGGTGAAAGACGAAATGAACGAGCAACTGGGCGCAGAATTTAAAGTCAGAGTTAGTGTTTTCCTTTGATGAGCTGAGCAGGGCTTTAACAAGGAGGCAGCCTGCAGTCATTCCAAGATAGGTTAATCTTTGGAAGGGTTGGTCTTTTCAAGTAGGATGTAAAACAGCACGCGTGATATGTTTAGGAGAGTGCGGTGGTCTCGACCAATTAGGAGTAGTTCTCCAGAGGTGGAAGAACGACCTTTTTGTGTAATTAGATACCTTATTTAAAGCAAAGATTTTGAATGAAATTCCTAATTAGGTGTCATGAAAGGCAAATTAAAGAGTTTTGTGATCCTCGAGGGACAAATGTTTTCTTTTTCAAAAAACTCTGAGGCATGCTCGTGTACACACACACACGCACACACACACACACACACACACACACACACACACACACACACACACACACACACACACACACACACACACACACACACACACACACACACAACCACACACAGTCATTTTCTCTCTCCTCATTATGACTGCTCTGTAGTTCTGTGGAAGCCTGTCAGGAGCGAACAGTTGGCATACCTGCAGAGAGCTACCCTAACAAGCCATGAAATGCAGGTAGAAGACTCTGCCCTTACTCACTGTGGCTTGAATCTGAAGCTTTTTTAGTTCATTTACACCAAACATTGGTATTTATAGCAAGTTTTTCTGATCCTAATGTAGCAACTTCAAGGGGTTTGTTTCGGGCAGGGTGTGATGGAAGGAAGGCCGGACTCTAATTGATGATTCCAACTGCAGAACTAGACCAATTAGCTTTTACTTTTCACATATAATATAGAAATAAGACATCTCCAAACCACCAGAGCACATACCGACATATAAAGCCTTGAGAATAATAACATTATTCTATCTATTCCACCTCTAATACAGATCCATCCATGTTCTGTTCTGTTTGTCCTTATTAGGGTTATCGGTATGCCGGAGCCTTTTCTAGATCAGTGTTTACTAACCATGGGGCCCCGAGCACCCCCTAGAGGGCCGCCAAAACATATCTGTTGCTCAGTTGTGGTTCGTATGGGCCGCTGCAGTACTCAGTTGTTATTCCAGTGTGAACTGCATTACAGTAGTCCTGATGTGATGAGATAAGTGCGCTTGACCTGTTCAAATTGTTTAAAATAAATAACAGATTTGATCTTTGATAAAAGCCGAAAAAACTTGATTGAACAATTCCGTTGATCTGTTTAACTTAAAATTATGAACTTAAAATTATTGTCTATAATGACGCCAAAGCTGGTATCTGTGGCACGTACAGAGTTTCTCAGAAAGTCCAAATCCAGCAGAGGGTCACTGTTGTCTTCAGTTTTCCCTTCTTCAAGCTTTGAAAAATTCTGAGCAAACCAGCCCCTTGACGTCTTTTAGGCACTTGAGTCGGGATATCAGGGGGGTACAGCCATTGTTAGAGATTGGCAAAGCATGAAATGATAGTTGGTGCCATGCCTTTTGAATGTTGTACCAAGTGGGATGATATAAAAGACAAACAGGATGGGCTCAAGAATTGATCCTTGGGGGACTCCACAATCAAGGTTGAGATCAGCCAATACCGATACCGATCACATCTATTAACTGTAAAGTGTTAAATGTATTTTTGGTGAGTGCTATTGTCAGTTAAACAATATCAACATAATATTTGATGTGAAGTGAAGTGAATTATATTTATATAGCGCTTTTCTCTAGTGACTCAAAGCGCTTTACATAGTGAAAACCCAATATCTAAGTTACATTTAAACCAGTGTGGGTGGCACTGAGAGCAGGTGGGTAAAGTGTCTTGCCCAAGGACACAACGGCAGTGACTAGGATGGCGGAAGCGGGAATCGAACCTGCAACCCTCAGGTTGATGGCACGGCCACTCTACCAACCGAGCTATACCGGCTTGTCCAGGGTGTACACCGCCTTCCGCCCGAATGAAGCTGAGATAGGTTCCAGCACCCCCCGCGACCCCGAAAGGGACAAGCGGTAGAAAACGGATGGATGGTTATTTAAACTGGTTCCTTATTTTCTTTTATTGCACACAATTGTTTGAGCATAACAAAGTCAATGGTACACAATCACTAATCAAAAGCCTAAACTACAATCTACTACTCATTTAAATCATTTGATTTTACCCTCAAAGCCCGCTTGTGTCCAGGGAATTATTCCCTGAGCTTGTAAACATTCACAAAAAAAAAGTAAAAATATTTTGAAAAAAAAAAATATCGTCATGATCACTCTAATATCGATAATATAATGATACTACCCTTGGTATCAAACCGCTCTCTTGTGTCTGTGACAATTCTGACGCACCAATACTTGTTGTTGTATTATCCTCTCTCTAGACTATAATTAATCTATTTGTGAATTTACTTTTAATAGCTGCTTATTTTATGCTATAGCACAATTCCATCTTGATTCGTTAAAGTTTACCAAGCACTTATTTTTGTGTTGTGTAAAGGTAGTTAATGTCTGTGTTTTTCTGGACCTGGATGCATAGGCCAAAGGCAGAGTGCAGGTAAAAAAAAAACATTATATTAAGGAAAACAACAAAAAGAGTGCATAGCATCGGGAATGCTATGCAGCAGGTTGAGGTACAGGGCAAAACAATGCCTACAAACAAAAACAAAGCCTCCTCAGTAGTACGGGGCTGGCTTAAGAGGCATCCTGATTAGCAACCAGGGACAGCTGTGTCCTGATTGCCAATCAAAGACAGGTGAGGGAGCAAGCGCTCAGATTAGAGGAGTGGTGGCAAATGTTGGTGAACAGGAAGTGAAAAGAACAATAAGAGCGCTGGACAGGAAATATAGCAAAGTGAAAGAAATGATTAATAACTGACATGAAAGATCATGTCAAAGCTAGCTTAGCGGTTAGCGTAGCTATTCGCATGCCTTCTCCTGACTTGCTCAGTGTGTAACATAGCCTCGTCCATCAGTGATAATATTACTAAAAAATCCAGTTTATCTGTAATAATGGAAGTGATTATTAGTAACACAGTATGGAGACACATAAGCTGTGTCTCAATTCGGGGGCTGCATCCTTCCAAGGATCCGCCCATGGAGTCGACAAAGTGTGGGTCCTGGCGAGAGTCCTCCAGCAGCGGCTGGAGTGATATTAATTGGGACGATCTAGCCTACGGGACACTTCCTGGTTACATCAGTGGTCCCCGCCCTTACATTTACGTCACGTATCTGCTGCTCAGTCGCGCAAGGTTTACTAATGACACATTTAAGAGAAGAATGTCGAATGTTTTTTTTTGTGTTCTCTTGGTCCTTTACCTTAATCCAGAGGAAGTGGCTAAGAGTTCCCGGCACAGACGGCGTCTGCTTTCCCTGATCATGGGAGATGGTTGTCATGGAGATGTGTCACATGTTGACAAACGTTCTAAAGCTGTCATTCCTAATTATTGGTTAATGATGGATTCATTTTTATACTTATTGGAGTGGGACACGTACCTTTAAAAACATGCCGACAATCCATAATATGTCTCAGAAAGAGTCCTCACGGTCTATCCCTACAGGAACACCACACAATCTCTTATTTAGCAGTTACTTTATTAATATTCGATTCACAATTGATGTCCTTTTCTAATCGTGTCACATTGCTTGCATTATAGCAAGTAACAGTAAATATTGGAATAGTATTATATTACTATTATCATATAATTATTTGCAATGAAGGCAGAGGAAATTAATCACAATTGATGTCCTTTTCTAATCGTGTCACATTGCTTGCATTATAGCAAGTAACAGTAAATATTGGAATAGTATTATATTACTATTATCATATAATTATTTGCAATGAAGGCAGAGGAAATTAATCACAACTACAGTTTCAGCACATGAGTTTATTAATTTATATAGGTTATAAAAATACTTAGTTTTTAAATGATTATCCAAACTGGTAGAAACGTGTTTGTGTCATTTCTTTGTGCTCTGTTGTTGTCCAAGTCCTCCTTGATTATTCTGCACGGAAAAAAAGCAGAAAAGTTAAACACAAGATCACAATAATCATTGATAGAAGTGAACATTTTCAAATATCATGCAAATGTACGCAAAAAAAACAACAATAATCAATATCGGTACATCGATGCACAGGTTTACAGTACTTCAATTTTCTGGCCACACATTAATAGAACATAATTAACCTATTAAGGTCTAAAAAAGTAAATGAGAAAATGTCAGGCTTTACTTTCAAATGTTGAAAAAAGTTCCGGGCACGAAGCTGTCTGCAATGGCCGGATATATGTCTCTCCCTCGGGGTAAAGAGAGGGTCAGAGCACGTAGGTCGCTCAACATTACGATAGTCGAGGTCTCGTATTTTGACACAAATGTATATCACTTGACGTGTCTGCTTTTAGCTGTTTTCAATGAATAAATAAAACTATACTTTCATTTTAAGATGGCTCTTTTCGCCCCGCATGGCGTCTCCGTGTTGAAAATAATTTTCAGAGTTGAGCGCGCAAAGAATTTCGGGATATGACAGGACGCAAAATCTACACGGATGCAACCTTTCTGCTAATGGTAGAAAAGGACACATTTGTCGGCCGGATTCAAAGGACACTTGGAACTTTTTTGAATTGGGACAGTCTTCGCGCACCGCGATGACGTCCGCACTGCCAAGGACGCAGCCGCCGAATTGAGACACAGCTATAGAGTAATTAGCTGCTAGCCGCATGTCAGCCGAGTGACTATAAAAAAAAAATCAATCAATCAATGTTTATTTATATAGCCCTAAATCACAAGTGTCTCAAAGGGCTGCACAAGCCACAACGACATCCTCGGTACAAAGCCCACATAAGGGAAAGGAAAACTCACCCCAGTGGGACGTCGATGTGAATGACTATGAGAAACCTTGGAGAGGACCGCATATGTGGGTAACCCCCCCCCCCCCCCCCCCACTGTAGGAGAGACCGAAAGCAGTGGATGTCGAGTGGGTCTGACATAGTATTGTGAAAGTCCCGTCCTTAGTGGATCTAATAATAGTGAGAGTCCAGTCCATAGTGGGGCCAGCAGGAAACCATCCCGAGCGGAGACGGGTCAGCAGCGCAGAGATGTCCCCAACCGATGCACAGGCGAGCCGTCCATCCAGGGTCCCGACTCTGGACAGCCGCACTTCATCCATGGCCACCGGACCTGTGTGCCCCCCCCTTCCTCCACAAGAGAGAGGGGGGCAGAGGAGAAAAGAAAAGAAACGGCAGATCAACTAGTCTAAAAAGGGGGTCTATTTAAAGACTAAAGTATACAAATGAGTTTTAAGATGGGACTTAAGTGTTTCTACTGAGGTAGCATCTCTAACTGTTACCGGGAGGGCATTCCATAGTACTGGAGCCCGAATAGAAAACGCTCTATAGCCCGCAGATGTTTTTTGGGCTCTGGGAATCACTAATAAGCCGGAGTTCTTTGAACGCAGATTTCTTGCCGGGACATATGGTACAATACAATCGGCAAGATAGGCTGGATCTAGACCGTGTAGTATTTTATACGTAAGTAGTAAAACCTTAAAGTCACATAATAAGTGCACAGGAAACCAGCGCAGGTGAGCCAGTATAGGCGTAAAATGATCAAACTTTCTTGTTCTTGTCAAAAGTCTAGCAGCCGCATTTTGTACCAACTGTAATCTTTTAATGCTAGACATAGGGAGACCCGAAAATAATACATTACAGTAATCGAGACGAGACGTAACGAACGCATGAATAATGATCTCAGCGTCGCTAGTGGACAAATTGGAACGAATTTTAGCGATATTACGGAGATGAAAGAATGCCGTTTTAGTAACACTCTTAACGTGTGACTCAAATGAGAGAGTTGGGTCGAAGATAATACCCAGATTCTTTACCGAGTCACCTTGTGTGATTGTTTGGTTGTCAAATGTTAAGGTGGTATTATTAAATAGATGTCAGTGTCTCGCAGGACCGATAATCAGCATTTCCGTTTTCTTAGCGTTGAGTTGCAAAAAGTTAGCGGACATCCATTGTTTAATTTCATTAAGACCCGCCTCCAGCTTTTTTACGAAAATCGTTTGATACCGATCGATCGGCACATCCCTAATCTTCCGTTCTCCTCTTCGTGTGAACACAGGCCTGTCTGTGTTTAGGAACGCCACGGTCAAGAGCAAAGTGCTGCCAAAACTGGTGTCCAAGGGACAGCGTTAAACAAAGCAAAGAGAGTCGACCATTGCGATTGTGTAATGTCCACGTTCAAACAGAGCAGCTCCATAATAGTCCGACACCAGACACATGGTGTCCTACACTTATCTGTGAAGCATAAAAACGGTGACATTTCACACAGAACTTGATGTGACATGTCTCGACCTTTATAGGTGGATGCGCGCACATACCAAATGTGCCCCCCTTCTGGGATGCAGAGTGTCCGGTTTTTTGGGGGGGGCTGTGGGGGCGGGTGGAGAATGTGTTGCGAAAGAGAGTGGCAAGTGGCGTCCACTGTGTGTTCTTTTAGACGGATCAATAGCTCAGTGTGAGAGAGTGTCTTAAGAGCTGTTGTGTGGTGCTCTCAGCTGTGGCAGACCTGTTAGTGCTGCAGAGGGGAGCTGTGCGCCCCTGCCTCGGTACCAGCAGTGGCCTGAGGGGGGCTTTTAGTATGAACACAAATGTCAACCACACATAGACTATTAGTGTTTAGTGCAGTTATTAAATGGGCTTTATTTGTCCTTTAGGAGGCTAAAAGGCTCGCTTAAAGGGGACCTGCGTGACACCAGGGCAATTTGCGAGTTTGCTAACTTTGGAGCCGCTCATTGCAAACACATGAGCGCGGATAAGTGTTAAGGCTGCAGTGGTGCGAGTGTGTGTTTGTGGTCTGTGTGTGTGTATGAAGTAGTGTGAGTGTATGCTAAAAGGCACTTAGGCCATAACATATCTCGCTGGGGTCTGGTAGCAGCGTGTTTTGCGGTCAGAGGCTTTTTAAAAGGTTAATGTTAATCTATACCAAACAAAGCCCAAGAGGAGCTTTTACAGCTCTGGACAGTTGAGTGAAATGAGCTTGATGAAATGGTAACTAATGCACTACCCGGCCTGCTGTAAGTACCACGATAAGCAAAATAGATCCCAGATTGGATGTATAATGCATTTTGCTTTTTCATGTAACTTTGGCGCTACGACATGTTCTCAAGCAATGTGACCTGTGTGTTTATCTACATGGAAGAGTGTTTTCTTTAAAGCATATGAAGCAGGGCGGCACGGCGTGCTGCGGCTGCAGGCGAGGCCATGCTTAGGCGCCTGCAGAAGCAGCCAGCTTATCAAAAAGAGAACATGAAAAGTCACTCGGGTTCCCGCGGCCGTAAATCACGCGTGGCTGTTTGTCTCCTTATCACTCCAGGTGTGCCGATGCTCTCCGTCCAGCCCAAAGGGAAACAGAAGGGGTGTGCTGGCTGCAATCGCAAGATTAAAGACCGCTACCTGCTCAAGGCCCTGGACAAATACTGGCATGAGGACTGTCTCAAATGTGCCTGCTGTGACTGCCGCCTTGGGGAGGTGGGCTCCACCCTTTACACGAAAGCCAACCTCATCCTTTGTCGCAGGGACTACCTAAGGCAAGAAACACACACACACACGTCACAAACACAAAAGACACATGCAACACGAAGGCAACACAATGCTTTTATTTGACTTTTGTACTTAGTTTTCTCTTACAGGGGTGTGTATTTAACCACCTGCTCCATGCATAGTCACATTTCAAAGGAAATAACTAACATTTGAAATATTTTGATTGTAACAAAATTGATATGGAAATGATAAAAAAGGTTATTATTGAGATTTCAGAACCTTTAACATATATCAGCAACCTATGATTTCAAATAGCCAAATTCCCAGATAAAATGAAAATAGAAAAAAGTCGTACCAATTTATAAGACTGGAGACAAACACCTGGTTACAAACTACAGACCTGTTTCTCTACTTCCATAATTTTCTAAAATTATTGAAAAACTGTTGAGCAGATTGGAAAAATTAATAAATACAAATAAAACAGTCACAGACAAAATAATGAAATAACGGAAGAGATAAACAATGCAATAGATAGCCAAAAATGTGCTGCTGCAGTGTTTATGGACTTAACAAAAGCATTTGACACAATCAATCATTATATCCCAATGAACACATTAGAATGGTATGGCATCAGAGGGTTGGTCTGAACTGGGTAAGAAGCTACTTAACCAACAACTTGTGGCGTAACTCAGGGATCAATAGTGGGACCAAAATTGTTCCATCTTTATAAAAACGACATTTGTTAAGTTACAATGGACTTAAAGGCCTTCTGAAACCCACTACTACCGACCACGCAGTCTGATAGTTTATATATCAATGATGAAATCTTAACATTGCAACACATGCCAATACAGCCGGGTTAACTTATAAAGTGCAAATGTAAATTTCCCGCTAAACTTCTGGTTGAAAACGTCTATGTATGATGACGTATGTGCGTGACGTCAATCGTTGAAACGGAAGTATGCAGACACATTGTATCCAATACAAAAAGCTTGGTTTTCATCGCAAAATTCCACAGTATTCTGGACATCTGTGTTGGTGAACCTTTTGCAGTTTGTTTAATGAACAATGAAGACTGCAAAGAAGAAAGCTGTAGGTGGGATCGGTGTATTAGCGGCTGGCTGCAGCAACACAACCAGGAGGACTTTGACTTGGATAGCAGACGCGCTATCCGACGCTAGCCGCCGACCGCATTGATGATCGGGTGAAGTCCTTTGTCGCTCCGTCGATCGCTGGAACGCAGGTGAGCACGGGTGTTGATGAGCAGATGAGGGCTGGCTGGCGTAGGTGGATAGCTAATGTTTTTAGCATACCTCTGTGAGGTCCCATTGCTAAGTTAGCTTCAATGGCGTCGTTAGCAACAGCATTGTTAAGCTTCGCCAGGCTGGAAAGCATTAACTGTGTAGTTACAGGTCCATGGTTTAATAGTATTGTTGATTTTCTGTCTATCCTTCCAGTCAGGGGTTTATTTCTTTTGTTTCTATCTGCAGTTAAGTGGGCTCTGTACCGAGGATGTCGTTGTGGCTTGTACAGCCCTTTGAGACACTTGTGATTTAGGGCTATATAAATAAACATTGATTGATTGATTAAGCCCGATGCTATCACGTTAGCTGCGTAGCTAAAGTGTTTCGCCGATGTATTGTCGTGGAGATAAAAGTCACTGTGAATGTCCATTTCGCGTTCTCGACTCTCATTTTCAAGAGGATATAGTATCCGAGGTGGTTTAAAATACAAATCCGTGATCCACAATAGAAAAAGGAGAAAGTGTGGAATCCAATGAGCCAGCTTGTACCTAAGTTACGGTCAGAGCGAAAAAAGATGCGTCCTGCACTGCACTCTAGTCCTTCACTCTCACGTTCCTCATCTGCGAATATTTCATCCTGGCTCAAATTAACGGGGTAATCGTCGCTTTCTCGGTCCGAATCGCTCTCGCTGCTGGTGTAAACAATGGGGAAATGTGAGGAGCCTTTCAACCTGTGACGTCACGCTACTTCCGGTACAGGCAAGGCTTTTTTTATCAGCGACCAAAAGTTGCGAACTTTATCGTCAATGTTCTCTACTAAATCCTTTCAGCAAAAATATGGCAATATCGCGAAATGATCAAGTATGACACATAGAATGGATCTGCTATCCCCGTTTGAATAAAAAAAAAATCATTTCAGTAGGCCTTTAAAGTTAGTATTATTTGCAGATGATACAGCTGTGTTTTATTCAGGCGAGAACACACAGAAGCTAATACAAAATAATAATATGTTCTACACCAAAAATCACTTCATATTCCCATATCTGAGTTTTTGTGCAGAAATATGGGGAAACAACTACAAATTTGCGCTTCATTCACTAACGGTGTTACAAAAAAGATCAATTAGAACAGGGGTCACCAACGCGGTGCCCGCGGGCACCAGGTAGCCCGTAAGGACCAGATGAGTAGCCCGCTGGCCTGTTCTAAAAATAGCTCAAATAGCAGCACTTACCAGTGAGCTGCCTCTATTTTTTAAATTGTATTTTTTTACTAGCAAGCTGGTCTCGCTTTGCCCGACATTTTTAATTCTAAGAGAGACAAAACTCAAATAGAATTTGAAAATCCAAGAAAATATTTTAAAGACTTGGTCTTCACTTGTTTAAATAAATTCATCAATTTTTTTTACTTTGCTTCTTATAACTCTCAGAAAGACAATTTTAGAGAAAAAGTACAACATTTAAAAATGATTTTAGGATTTTTAAACACATATACCTTTTTACCTTTTAAATTCCTTCCTCTTCTTTCCTGACAATTTAAATCGATGTTCAAGTAAATTTTTTTTTTTTATTGTAAAGAATAATAAATAAATTTTAATTTAATTCTTAATTTTAGCTTCTGTTTTTTCGACAAAGAATATTTGTGAAATATTTCTTCAAACTTATTATGATTAAAATTCAAAAAAATTAATCTATTTCAAGTTTTTATAGTTTATATAAAACTATAAAAACAAATCTAGAAAATATGTAGCATCAAATTTAAATCTTATTTCAAAGTCTTTTGAATTTCTTTTAAAATTTTTGTTCTGGAAAATCTAGAAGAAATAATGATTTGTCTTTGTTAGAAATATAGCTTGGTCATATTTGTTATATATTCTAACAAAGTGTAGATTGGATTTTAACCTATTTAAAACATGTCATCAAAATTCTAAAATTAATCTTAATCAGGAAAAAATACTAATGATGTTCTATAAATTATTTTTTAAATTATTTTCAAAAAGATTCGGATTAGCTAGTTTTTCTCTTCTTTTTTTCGGTTGAATTTTGAATTGTAAAGAGTCGAAATTGAAGATAAACTATGTTTCAAAATTTAATTGTCATTTTTTTCATGTTTTCTCCTCTTTTAAACCGTTCAATTAAGTGTAAATATCATTAATTATTAATAATAACATAGAGTTAAAGGTAAATTGAGCAAATTGGCTATTTCTGGCAATTTATTTAAGTGTGTATCAAACTGGTAGCCCTTCGCATTAATCAGTACCCAAGAAGTAGCTCTTGGTTTCAAAAAGGTTGGTGACCCCTGAATTAGAATAATACATAATGTTGGATATGGAGAACATACAAACTCTTTATTTATTGAATCACAAATATTGAAATTCAACAACTTGGTGCATTTGCAAATAGCTAAAATCATGTACAAAACAAACTATAACCTTCTACCGAAGAATGTTCAACAATTCTTCTCAACAAAAGAGGAGAAATATAACTTTAGAGGAAAATCTAATTTAAAACGTTTGTATGCTCGTACAACACTTAAAACCTTTAGCATATCAGTATGTGGAATTCAATTATGGAATGGATTCAGCAAAGAAATCAAACAAAGCACCAATATGATTCAGTTTAAGAAACTTTTCAAACTACAAGTGTTCACAAAGTACAAAGAAGAACAATTTTGATGAGCATCTTGAACTTAAAAATTTTTTGATGATGATTATTTATGTACCGTATTTAATATTTGTTTACTTACTTATGGTATATTTATTTGTTTATTATTTATTGATTAGTTAAATATTCACTGTTTTCTTACAAACAGAGAACAAGGAAATGGGATACAACTGCTATGATATGAAAAGGGGTCGGATTTAATAAGCTCTGCTTCTTCCTACTTCTTTTCGGACGTGCTGTAATGAAACAACTGGAAATATGTGATGCATTACATTGTATCGTACGCATGTTCGAAATTTACTGAACTGAACTGAAATGTTGTAGTCTTATCCCCTTTGTTAAGAGCAGCACTCAACTCTGCTGAATAAATGCACTCAGATAGGAGAGGCTAACTTGCTACAGTTTTAATATTTTTCAACAGCTTTCAAGTGAGTGTCCCATTCCTCTAATGTATTTTTGGAAACAGACAAGGCACATTGATCAAAAATTTAAAAAAAATAAAAATCTCTGGCCTTTTCTGAAAAAAATCAATGACAGATTAAGTTTGATAGTAAACAAAAGTTGAAACATTGCATCTATTTCTCATGCTTTAGTCCAATGTTTCTTATTTATAGGGCCCATAGTTAGCGCCCCCTACAGGGCCACTAAAAAATATCTCTTTCTAAGATGTATGGGCGGTACTCAGTTGTAATACACTTTTCTACCACTTGTGGCAGTAATGATATTATCAAGCAAACATAAAAAGTCTGAAGCTTAAGCAGTGGTTCTCAAACTTTTTTTGTCATCCCCCACTTTGGACAAGGGGGAGTTTTCAAGCCCCACCTTCCCCCATCGCCCCAACAGAACGCTAATGCCAAGCTTAACATTTTCAAATTTATTGAACATCAAGTAACATCAAGTTGTATACATTCAAACTCAATAACACAAAATAACATCAAGTTCAAAATTAAATAAAATAACTGTGCAGCTGTGGTATAACTTGCATCAAGTTCAATAATAGATCAAATAACTTGCATCAAGTTCAATAATAAATCAAATAAAAGTGTTATAACTTGCATCAAGTTCAATAATAAATCAAATAAAAGTGTTATAACTTGCATCACGTTCAATAATAAATCAAATAAAAGTGTTATAACTTGCATCAAGTTCAATAATAAATCAAATAACTTGCATCAAGTTCAATAATAAATCAAATAAAAGTGTTATAACTTGCATGAAGTTCAATAATAAATCAAATAAAAGTGTTATAACTTGCATCAAGTTCAATAATAAATCAAATAACTTGCATCAAGTTCAATAATAAATCAAATAAAAGTGTTATAACTTGCATCAAGTTCAATAATAAATCAAATAAAAGTGTTATAACTTGCATCAAGTTATATAATAAATCAAATAACTTGCATCAATTTCAATAATAAATAAAATAAAAGTGCCACTTTGCAATCTTTGCAAAAAAAAAAAAAGGAGGAGCTATGCATTTGGCAAGATAGAGCAAGTGAATATGAGTTTTACAGTACTCCAGCATTAGTGGCTGCAATGAGCCTGTTTTGCACTGCACAGCTTTTCAAATCGGGGTTGCAGGCTTGACACTGCCACTCTTAGCCTGCTACCCATCCGCGCAAAAGTTTGTTCCGCTTAGCCCCGCCCCCATTAGTTACTGTTGTCTGTCAAACTTTCGCTCCTACCTAGAAATGTAAAGCCTACAGGAAAAATAAGTAATTTACATTTATTTATATAGCGGATTTCACAGACAGAATCACAAAGTGATTTACAGTGTGTATAGAAAATGAAAGCATAGTAAAAAAAAAATAATCTAAGAATATAATAAAAAAAAAAAAAAAAATTAAGTGAAATTTCCTCCCGTTCCTCGCGCCCCACCTGTCATGTCTCTATTCCCCACCAGTGGGGCGCGCCCCGCACTTTGAGAAACGCTGAGCTAAAGCCATAGTGTAGTTTCTGAAGCGCAAATATTATGAGTAAAGTGGTGAAGCAGGATTTGGGCCGTGGACTGTGGAGGATGTTGTTTTCTCGTCCACCTCATGGGCTGTTTACACAACTTTATTTTTAATTGAAACATACAATCTGTTTGGATCCGAATCAACTCAAAATGAACAATAATTTAAAAAGTTTGAAGTACGTTACAACCAAAACAACGATGGGGGACCACAGTTAGTGCTTAAGTGCACTCTTATTACTCTTATATTTTCTTGTAAGTTTTCCAATTTTGCAAATATATGTACCTTACTACTGGGATTGATTTATTATTTATATTTAATGCAACGCTATTGTTACCATTGGAGTGACATTATGTCATATTTTAGAGCCACAGTCAGAAGTTTGGATACACCTTACTATGTAAAACATGAGACAGCTTGTTTAAACTTTTGACCCATTCTGTACACCAGGGTTATTCAACTGGCGGCTTGAGATCCAAATTCAAAAATGTTTTGCTGTTACATTAATCACGGCTGAGAAAAAAGCTTAGAAAGATAAATCAAATCACAAAACAGCACACCAGGATCATACAAAAAATTAACTCTCCTTTATTTGCAATCAGAGACAGGAGAGAACAGCAACCAGAAGCAGCGGCAAATACTTTGAAAAATTAACCTAAAACAGGAAGTGCAACAAAAATAAGAGCGCTATATATACCATACCATACCATACCAATGAAGAAAAACGAAACACAGGAAAGACAACACAAAAGTCCAAAACAATCATGATGTATTATGACATTAACAGCAAAATAAATATAATAACACTAGAACGCTCCTGTTGTGTAGAGGAACATGGACCATTGTAAACACATTGGCATTTTAACCACCTAAAGGCTAGGATACACCACAGTAAACAGTTGTGTTTTGCACAACAGGGCAGGACAGGTACAATACAATTATGTTTGTGAAACCCATTTAAAACAAGAATGTAAACAAAATGATCTGAACAGGCAAGGGAATAACTGTGTTGTGTTGCTCCATGCTGACACGTTTGGTTATGAAGTTTAAGGTACTTTTAGGCCACGTTGGACAGGTGTAAACATACCAAAATGATTAGCAGAAAATTTAATCTAATGATAAATGAAAATAAACCTGATAACTTTGTGGGCATTGATTAATTGCCATGTCTGTGTGTGTTTGTTTTCTTCGTCTGGCGCTTCCAATCAGGACACAAGAGGTTTCACTCTGTGCATCGCTTTCAGCACCTGAGCGCATTTATTTGATAGTAGAAACTAAATGAATTGATTCAATCCTCATGTCATCCATCCGCAATCTTTGTCTTGGTGGGCAGAGGCGGGACCGCTAGCTCACACACATATTCCAGGTGTGGAAAATTTCATTTTAAAACCCAATGAGCAAGATGAGCTGATCAACACGGACGAACAAGCAAGTTAGTCAAATGTGTTGAAAAATTATCGCCAAAAAACCCCAAAAAACTCTGTTTTTCTACCTGGGAAAAACTGCACTTCCAGATTTTTTCAATATTTGTGCTTATATCAGTTCAATACAAGTGCAATTTTTTGGCCAACACAGATTTAAAGTCAATTTGTGTTTACTTATTTCGGATAATTTCATTTAAAGCTCTTGACTTTCCAATTACAATGGTAAAAAATAGTATTGAAAAATAAAATAGTATTGCGTCTTAAAGGGATATTTATATATATATATATATATATATATATATATATATATATATATATATATATATATATATATATATATATATATATATATATATATATATATATATATATATATATGTATATATATATATTTTTTAAATACAGTATATATATATATATATATATATATATATATATATATATATATATATATATATATATATATATATATATATATATATATATATATATATATATATATATATATATTTTGTATGTTATTATTATTATATTGTTAGCATACATTATAATTACATTGGTGTTTAAATTGATTTGAAAATAATTCTGACAATAATATTGTTTATTGTCAATAATTTGTGTGACAATATAACATCCAGCAAAATGTGTTATCAGCCCAGGTTTACATATGATTGACGCTAGCAAAACTCGGGTTGAATTTTAACTAATTGATTCAGATTCTTATTAATTTCTCTTACTCAAAACTTTATACCAGCGTACCGCTCTAAAGAATAGTACCAGTACCACTGCTCGGCAGGCTAGTCCAACAATGTAAGGCCCCGTTTACACTGCACACCAAATCTGATTTTATTGCCCTCAAGTGACACGGATCAGATATTTGTTGCCAGTCTAAACGCTCTATGTGCATCAGATTCGGGCCACATCAGCAGGTCGTCCAAATCCAATTTGGAATCTGTTCTTTTCAAATATGACTGCAATCTGAACGGAAATGCGACCTAATTGCGTAATTTGTGTGTGCGGGAAAAGACGCATCCCGCCAGTAGAAGTGGATACGTCATCATAACATCCGGTTTCGGTGAGCAAAGTATTTTTTCGGCGGCCACATTTTTTGGTGCATCACTAGTCAATAGTGCGCAAATAATAGACTGTATGTAATATATTAAGATATACATGTTTATATACTTTGATTTCGAAGAAACAGCGATTGTGAAAGGACGAGAAATGACGTGGCACATTTGCTTACATGTTATGTACATTGCAGAGGTTTTTACGTAAGTGTTAAAAAATTAAGCTAACATAGATCTACTAGATCCACGCTGATGCCCGTGTCCGCTCTATACTTAACAGCCATGAAAAGAACCTTCCCAAATATATTACACTATATATATATATGTATATATATATATATATATATATATATATATATATATATATATATATATATATTTATGTATATATTATACTCATACATTGTATTACTTCTATTGATTTATTTATTTTCATGTAAAAAAAAACATGCTCATTTTACTTTATCGAACTGCGCATGCAAGTGACGTCGAGGCCACATTGGGGCCTGTGCGTGTTTATACTAGAATCTGATAAAGATCACATTTTACTTATAATCTAAAATCAGATTTACAAAAAAATAGGATTTGATCTTCCTTGGCCTGCAGTGTAAACATAGTCAAATAGACCATGAGAGTCACCATGAAATAAATACACATTGCTCCTGCATATGTGCCCCGTTTTGTCGTCCATATACCCCGTTTGCTTAAGATGACATGAATGCACAATCAAGATGATTACGCGACATAATGTTTTCATTGTTCTTTTCTGTTGTTGTCGTTTCTGTTTACATGAACACATGAGACGTCTGTCATGTCAAGAGTTGTGGGGGAGCTGTGAGAAATGTCGTGACAGCCTTGTTGCTTCACCAGTGTCTTTGTCTCCCTCAAAGCTCACACACACACACACACACACACACACACACACACACACACACACACACACACACACAGACGCACACACCTTCAGATGCCCCTACCATCTGCTAGTTAAATTAAACATGACCATTTCCTGAGCGTTAAGTCACATTCCCAATGAGATCGGACCACTTATCCGAGAGGGAATCCCCCAGAGGCTGACTTAGAGATGCCGGTGCCCTTACTTACTCCCCCCTCCATGGCGCTGTCCTCCCCCATTTACCAATTCTCCTTCTGCTCACAATACCTCATTGATATCTACAGCCTACCTTCCAGCTTTTAATTGGTTCATTATTCTGATTTTGAGCAAAATGTTCCACAAACTCTCATCATTTCACTTAGATGAAAAGTTTAGAGCACCTTCATCAACTTACTTTCCTCCTACCTCGCTCGCTCAGGGATTATTGTGACATTTCGCTTACATCTCATCTTTTCCTGTGACCCAGAAGCAGCCCACTCTCAGTGGCGTTACATTGACATAGACTATTACCATCCATCAGTTTCTAGCGTCAGTTAATGCTTTTTGAATGCAGTGAGAGCTCCACTAAAGACCCCTTTTTGCCCCCAGAAGGGGCAGATGGTGCATATGAAGTTGTAATAAATGGGCAAATGACCAAGTGAAGGCAAAAGTGATGAAGCGCAGAGTTTTACTTGTAAAAATATATCTGCTGAAAGGATAGCACTTCTGACCCGTAAGCCATGAGAGGAAAAAGGAAAAGCTTTCACATATATTAGAAGAGAGAAGTTAGGAGTTGAGTGATAGGAGGAAAAATTTAGAACCACATATGAAATCAAGCGTACTTAACAGTAAATTAGGGATTATGAAACAAATAGGTTTTCATAACGCTCTATTGGCCAGGAGTGGCTGCTCTTAACACTTAAAAAGCTTGCGATGCTTGACTAAATGCTATAAAAAAAAAAAAAAATAATAATCCTGCTTTGTGTAGACACTCAGGCCCCGTTAACACTAAGTCGGATAAGGTTATCCAGGGTAAATCCCACCTAACCTTATCCGTGTCCACACACAACAATGCCACCGTTCAAGAAGAAAGCGATGCAGGCTTCACCCCCTCCATCGCTTTGCTTCTGCTTCTTGTGTGACGTAAGACGAAGGTGTCCCTCACTTGCGGTGATGACGCTAAATCTGCGCACTGAATTAGCCTCCTGGACTACATTAAAAACAAGCGTGTGGATCAAACCCACTTTGGTTATTTTCCGGGCTTTGGTATGCTGCCATGCTCCGATTAATTATTATAGGAGCCCCATCTGTGATTGTCCTTCAGTGGCGTTTGCAGCTTATTGAACGCACTCACGCATTCAGGAACCTTCACTGCACACACACACACCTCTGTCCCTTTCACCTCCTTTTGCTCTACAAAACGTTCAGATATACAAACCTTTTTTTTTCTCGGCTACACTGTTATCATAAAGGATAATAACATATTAATTAGGTGTCTCATTCATGTCAAGGACTACAAATCATGTGACTCCAACAAAGGCTTGACAATCTACTCGTGATGTGATCATCTCCGTTGAATTCATGTAATCTCTTTTTTCATTTATGAGAGAGGACACAATAGTCATCCACTTATCAAAATGGCAGCATAATTAACTGTAAGAGGAAAATGTTTTTAAGATAATGAACATTTTAATTAATCCGCAAACTGATGATGACGTTGGCTCCATCTGGATATGACTGACTGCCTTCCCAAATCAGTCATTTCGTCATAGTTTAACTTTAAGAGGTACTATAAATCTCCAGTGGACGTAAAAACTAAATATTATCTTTCAGTAAACACAATTGTTACATAGAATACGCATCAATACCCAACTTTCAGTTAGGATGTACAAATGTAAGCACATTTGCAAAATAAAAGACATAAATACCGAGTCAAATGATAAACAACGTTTCCCAAATAGTTGGTCAGGACTAGGGAGAGGTATCGTTTACATTTTTACCGACACCACTACACAAACGGTAGTTGAAAAACGGTGCTGGTGCCTAGATGGTGCCTGAATTGGTACCTAAAACATGAAAACATGCAAAAAGTTGTACGTTTGTAAAAAAAAAAAATACTCTTTTTAATGGAATTTTGTGACATTCAAATCGACCCTATTATACAAAAGCAACTTTTTTTTACCTATTGGTACTTGCTGTTGTGTATTTGGGATCTGCTTAAGTCCCGAACATTTAAAATCAAACCGTTGAGGCATTGCGGAGATATTTATAAAATAATCTTGCCCTCCTTCATACTTCTCCAAACAAGCCGTTTGGAATTTGCTCTGTCCTGTAAAGTTTTTCCATACCGTTGACGTCAGCGGATTATCAATATATGGTATAAATTTACTCAAAGTGCTTTGCGCAAGTCCGCCATTGTAGTCTGCGCTGTAGTCAATAAGCACCTTATTTTTCGCTATCCCCTTGCTCTGGGGCAGACTGGCTCTTACATGCACATGAATCTCCCGCTGTTGCCATTTATAATACAAAGTAGCGTATAGTTCCAACTTATATCTGACAGTAGACTCCATATGGAAGCCCTAAAAACTGCAACATGGCTGGATGGAGAGAAAACAAAGTAGAGACACGTAAATAAGACCACCCACAAAGCGGCGCTCCCTGAAGAGACGGTCAGAAAGCGGCTGGACGATGGTCTGCAAAAGAAAATCCAAGCAAAATGTTGACCAAAGAACCACCTATACATGTTATGTAGACCACAAGGAAGTGTTAAAAATGTTGAAAATAATCATATAATGACCTCTTTAAGTTGAACAGATTACTAATTGAAATACTACAATTATGTAAATTAAATTATGTAATACATAAAAAATAAAGAAATAAAACCCAAACTAATTATTTCAGCAATACTGTGCAAAAAACTACTTTTGTGTTTTAATGTGGATGCTCATAATGGTGCATAATGAGGACGTGCTGTGCTGTTGTTGCTGCTGGCTAGCTTGCAGCGCTCGAAATTACTTGCTAAGACTGCATTCATTTAGCACCAAAATGAAGCATCAAAAACTACTTATTTTTTCGGTTTGGCTATTACCGTTTATGTTGGCACGGGTGCCATTATGCAACCGGGTTTTGGTGCCCATCCCTAGTCGAGAACCATTGAGAGGTCGCAAGCAGCAGGGGGATTTTAATTATTTGTGTCTAAACCCTTATATTCATGGTGGAATGATTCGCAAGCCTGCCGCTAGGGGGCAGCAGTGCTCAATCTAATCAACAGGCGCCCTGTTCTACCCAGTAGCAGTAGTAAGTCCACAGGAACACGTATACATAGCTACTGGAGGCAAAGAGATGGAGAAGTTTGTTACAGGAATGAAAAAGAAAAAAGAAGTCGTCATCAGCATATATAAAGAATGTAACTCAGACAGTGTGTTGTACAGATGAATAGATACAAAGTATCAAGTTCTCAATAGTAGGGAGTGTTGTGGTCAAATTTCTGTCTCCCAGGAGGGTCATGAGAAAAAAAAATTGAGAAGCATTGCGCTACCAAATTGACTATGAGCAGCATCATCGTACATAATCCTTGACAATTCAACAAGAACATATCCAATTAATAAACAAATAACATAATAAACATGCACTAAAATACCCAACCCCTATTGTATATAATACTTTAAGTTTTCTAAGTGTTTCAGTTGATCAGTCATTTACAATATTCGTTGTGTTGAATTATTTACATTGTTTTTGTCTGATAAAACCTTAGGTAAAACAGGTAGGAAAAAAACATCAATAGCTATAGTCCAGTCTCAGGACTAGTTCATACTGCAGGTCAATTCCGATTTGTTTGCCCATTGCACCTGTATCAGATTTTTTCATGTCAATGTTAACTGTGCAATTATGAATTTTTCATATCTGACCCAGTCCTTGTTCGTATGTGGATATAAATTGGATATGTATGCGATGCAACTGCAGTCCGAAGTCTGAAGAACATCATCAAAAAGCGATAAACGTCATAATTTTCCTCCAAAATAGAAGGTTACAAAATAAGTACTTCACAAATGAGTAGAAAACAGGTGAAGATAATATGTTTTAGGAACTCGCATCAGTGCTCCACCAGTCATGTCTCCGAGTGCTCGCCGACACGCTCTTGGCAGCAGACGTAAAAGTAAAATCTCCCACAACAGTCAAAATACTTGTCCTCTTCCTTCTTAAACGTCTACGCACAATAATTTGATTCAGAAAATGTTGACTTTAATTGCACAAAATCCTTGAAATTGCCACAAATGTGCCAAGACTGAGAACGACTAGAATTAAAGCCATGTTTACTACGGTAAACACTGCAGTACGTGTGACGTCATGTCTGCATGCAGGTCAGATTGTGTTCACATTAGACGTCGCCTTTTTTTGTAATGTGACTGACTTCATAAAAAAATCGGATTTGACAAAAAAAAAATCACATTTGGACGTCCGACCCTGCAGCGTGAACTTAGCCTTAGAGAGGCAATCATGCATTGTAGGAGTTGAAAATGCCTGACGTTAGCAAAACAGCACATTGAAAGAACAAAAGACGGTCCTACTTTCACTAAAGACTCATTGAAGTTTGACAATAACAAAGGAAGGAGAATAGAGGTTCAGAGTCTTTGCCACAACAAAATCAATACACATTAAGAAATACAGCTAATTTTTAGACAAACATTGGACGTTTCCAACAGTATAGTCCTTAATTGCATCTGGGTACTCTGTGTCTTTCCCTTTTTACTGTACGCCATGTGAGAAGAAGGGCATTATAAACTATGCATAAGGTTATTTGTCCTTTTTTTCTAATCATTCAAATCCTTTGACAGGCTGTATCAAAAATGATGCCTTGCATGAAGAAAAATTATCAATTTGGTTAACGTTTTCAGCCAATATGTGTACTACAGTATATCAAATTAATTTATAATACAGCTCTTTTATTTAGTCTTCTTATTGTGGAGCTGAACCTAACGTCTGAGTTGACACCAGGCCACAATATTTTCAGAAATGTGGACTTATATTATTTTTTTCATTCTATGCTACACATTGCCACAGTAGTTGGATTGATTGTAAATGCTAATGGGTCCAATTTCATATGAAATGCAAGTAAATGCATATTCATTTTAAATAGAAATATTTTAATTTCAGCCAGAAGGATTAAAATGGAAGCTGTGAATTAATGTTAATGATGTTTCTAAATTCATGGTCATTGATAACTTAAATGTATCCCATCAGGCATTTTACAATTGATTATTAAACTGCATATGTAAAGGATATGTAGAAGTCATTGATCATCATTAACTTAGTGTGCAAAGTGACAGGAAGACAAGCTCTGATTCGCTTGAGGTCGTTTGGCACCACCTGTTGGTTTGTTTATATAAGATCTCAAGACCCCAAATATCCATCCATCCATCCATTTTCTACCGCTTTTCCCGTTCGGGGTCGCGGGGTGTGCTGGAGCCTATCTCAGAAGGCGGGGTACACCCTGGACAAGTCGCCAGCTTATCTTATATTCAGGCAAACATGTATGTTGTTTGTGAACAAAGTACTGAAAGTATCATTGTTAATGTAAACAAAGGACAGACAAAAAAGCAGCAATCCCAACAAAAACCCCAAATCTAGCTATTTGAATAGAAATGAGAATTTGGGGATGATGATGATAATGTGTTTAGAAAGATGCAAACGGGTATTTAGACAAGCTGATAGTTAAAATGATAGTTAAATCTATTTTTCACACGACTTCATCTTTCTATTAGCTACCTACCTATCAAGCTAACTATTTTACCAGTGAGAGTCGTAGACCGCATTCTCCAGCTGTCCAACAAGCCTCCGCTTTAAATGCTCTCACATCACAGATGTACTCCAATTAAATCCAAAGTCCCAAATGTGTGTAGGGTAAAATGTCCCCTTTTTTTCAATCTTTTTGATTAAACAGCCATTTTTCTCTTACTGCTGCTGCTGGTCACCAGTCGTGCTGACTCGTGTTCGTTTCTGTCTTGAAAAACACAACTGTTGCTGTATTATCAGCAAATGAATTTGTTAGTAACAAATGTTATTGTCAATTTAGAATCATTGCACCCCTATTTTGTTCTCGCGTGAACTACAACATGATCCATGGATTTTTAATCAGTGCAGTATCTACTGTATGTATGTATCAAGTAAAGATAACAAGGTATCATTATCTTACTCGTTCATTTATCATAATTAAGGATCAATTCTTGTTTGTCGTTGATTTGTTTCTGAGGAAGCCAACATTCAAACCTGAGAGTATCAGGTTTGGCTGACTGTTGTGTATTATTCATTTATATTACTGTGCAGTAGTCCATCAAGCTCCGCTAAAGAGAGCACTCGTGTGATGTTTTGCTTTAACTCTTGTAGCTTTTTAGCTTCAACCCGATTGTAAATGTGTTTGAATGTATCTCTTGAGCTCTTATCTCCCTCTTACTTAGCGATGGAAAAAAAAATCTAAATTGGGTCGTGAACTGCTGCTGATGTTATAACCTGGACTCATCATTTACTGGTGGGAATGTTGCGCACATAGACATGTTCAGCACACTTTCATATATTTTGTCTCACAATTGGTTGGTAGGGACCAAAAAAATTGGCTGAATATTTGCCTGCTTCCAGCAAATAACGTTAAGAGGGAGATAAGGAATGAAGTAGAGCCTTTGTTATTTTAAAACTGTTTATTTTGAAGTATCTCGGGCAAGGATTGATTGATAGATCAATAGATACAAGGTCTGGAATTGCAACATACATAAAAAACAATATTTGAAAGGATAAGGACATGCCATAATCCCACACCCTTATTTACTCCAGTCTGTCTTTTTCATTTAAGGGGAACTGAAATTTTAAAAAAAGCCTATTGTTTACAATCCTTATAAGAGACAAGAAGACAAATGTCCATCTATCCATCCATTTTCTTCCACTTATCCGAAGTTGGGTCGCCGGGGCAGCGGCCTAAGCAGAGAAGCCCAGACTTCCCTCTCTTCAGCTACTTTGTCCAGCTCTGCCCGGGGGATCCCATGGCGTTCCCAGGCCAGCTGGGAGACATAGTCTCTCCACCGTGTCCTGAGTCTTCCCCGTGGTCTCCTACCGATCGAATACGCCCTAAACACCTCCCCATCCAAAAACCGCCAACAATAGTCCATTAACATTTTGTGACCTGAATATTAAATATTAGTGAAATCGTTATTTTAAGTGTGAACGCAGACAAACTATAGCGGCGCCATGATCACAGAGAGCTAAATAGCTTGTGTGGCTATGTTGACAACGTCTGCTAGTGAGATGCATTCTCACCTCTGTGCTTGTGGAAGTTTTTTTCTACATCATAAATAATGCCTTTCACCTTGATAGTAGAAGGATGAGGACATAATCCGACACATTGGTCAATTTTGGCATCCAATTTAGATGTAGAAATGGCAAGAAAGACACAAAAAGACGCTTGGTTCCACCCCCCTTTTTTCTTCGCTAGGAATAGGTAATTCTTCATCTAAACGGGAATATATCAAGATTCTGTCAGTCGGCATCCTAGTGAAAGCAGACCTTGTACAGTAAGTGATGTTTTATTTCGTTTGTTGGCTCTCATGAAGTCTGCAGTAAGCAGTAATCAGTGATGTTGTTAAAGGAAAAAGCAAACGTGTTGCGTTTTTTTAAATTAATGCACCACCTATGCTTAAAATTAGTAAAATACGTAAATATTACATCTTATTATACATGTGCCTGTTACTACATTACAAATATGCTTACATTATGTATATAAAACCTTGATGGAGGTGTTTGGATGTTTTTAAGCGCTTTATAAGCAGAATAGAGCGACTCCCAAAGGCTCCATTTTAAGCAGACTTTTGGTCGCATTTATTTAATATTGAGAAGGCATAAAAAGAAAAACATATGTGTTCTTGTCTTACATAAGGATTGTGAATGATAGGTGAAAAAGCGCAGTTCCCCTTTAAGTGGGAAAAAAAAAAGTGGAATAGTACAGATTCTCCCTCTCGATTTAAGTCTGTTACTGCGCACTTTCATCCAAGATGCACACTTTGGGTGGAGCAACCCATATATGTGGGTGTTCCCTGTCAAATCTGGTCTTCGTGTATTCTCCTATCGATTTAAGTACTTATGTTGCTATGCACCTCTGTGGCAGGAATAGATTGGTAAGGTGAAACATTATATTGCACTTGAAGTGTTGATGCAGTGTACACCAGTGGTCCCCAACCACCGGGCCACGGCCCGGTACCGGTCCGTGGATCGATTGGTACCGGGCCGCACAAGAAATAAAAAATAATAATAATAAAAATATATATATATTTTTTGTATTTTTTTTATTTGTATTAAATCAACATAAAAAACACAAGATACACTTACAATTAGTGCACCAACCCAAAAAACCCTCCCTTCCCCATTTTCACTCATTCACACTCGTTCGCACAAATGGTTGTTTCTTTCTGTTATTAATATTTCTGGTTCCTACATTATATATCAATATACACTACCGTTCAAAAGTTTGGGGTCATATTGAAATGTCCTTATTTTTGAAGGAAAAGCACTGTACTTTTCAATGAGGATAACTTTAAACTAGTCTTAACTTTAAAGAAATACACTCTATACATTGCTAATGTGGTGAATGACTATTCTTGCTGCAAATGTCTGGTTTTTGGTGCAATATCTACATAGGTGTATAGAGGCCCATTTCCAGCAACTATCACTCCAGTGTTCTAATGGTACAATGTGTTTGCTCATTGGCTCAGAAGGCTAATTGATGATTAGAAAACCCTTGTGCAATCATGTTCACACATCTGAAAACAGTTTAGCTCGTTACAGAAGCTACATAACTGACCTTCCTTTGAGCAGATTGAGTTTCTGGAGCATCACATTTGTGGGGTCAATTAAACGTTCAAAATGGCCAGAAAAAGAGAACTTTCATCTGAAACTCGACAGTCTGTTCTTGTTCTTAGAAATGAAGGCTATTCCACAAAATGTTTTGGGTGACCCCAAACTTTTGAACGGTAGTGTAGATCAATACAGTCTGCAGGGATACAGTCCGTAAGCACACATGATTGTATTTTTTATGACAAAAAAATTAAAATACCATCCCTCCAAATGTGGGACAAATTTTCAAGCGTTGACCGGTCGGTCCGCAGTTACAAAAAGGTTGGGGACCACTGGTGTACACCACACAATAACATTATTAAAATTATCAAATGGATTCTTATCACTTCAATTGGGACACCTGGAAACATATTTTGAGATGAAGATAAGAGGACCATAATGTCAATCTGAATTAACAACTAAAAATCAAAAATGTACATAATTTACCTGGTTTTGTCTCATCTGTTTGAATAGAAGAAGAGAAGAGTTCCATGGAAGGCGACCGGGTATATTGGCCGCGTTTGGACTTTATTGGCCGTTCAATTGAATAATAGGCCTTTTTCTACCAGAAGTTCAGGAATTTAAAATTTCTGGAACCTTTAGTTCCTGGAAGTATACATTCTTATACATATGTGGTTTGTGTTTCCACCACATTTGACAATTCAGCTTTATACAAATCATTCTGATTACATATTGAGGAGTGGTTTATTAATAGGGCGTAATTATGGGCAGCACAGTGGTATAGGGGTTTGTGTGTGTGCCTCACAATACGAAAGTCCTGGGTTCGATCCCCGGCCTGCTTGCTTTCTGTGTGGAGTTGACATGTTCTACCAGGTACTTCCTCCCACCTCCAAAGACATGCACCTGGGGATAGGTTGATTGGCAACACTAACTTGGCCCTAGTGTGTGAATGTGAGTGTGAATGTTGTCTGTCTATCTGTGTTGGCCCTGTGATGAGGTGGCGACTAGTCCGGGTTGTACCCTGCCTTTTGTCCAAGTGTGGCTGGGATAGGCTCCAGCAACCCCGCGACCCTGATAAGGACAAGCGTCAGAAGATGGATGAAGGTCATAATTATTTTACTAAGTGTAAATAAATTCAATACAAAGCAATAAGATACAAAAAAATATGATTTGAAAAAAAGTGTACCGAATTGTACACAACAAGTCAAGCTTTTGTCCACAGTGTCCAAATCCGGGTCAGAAAGTTGCCCTCTCAGTAAATGATTACTTCATGAGGGTCAGACGAGTCCTTCTGATCCATTTCAGCTGTAAATAACAATAAATAAATAATACATGTCAGTGTTTGTCTCACAGTGATGACAAAAACACATCAGATTTAGCGTTAGCCTGTTAGTATTAGCATTGGTTCACTCGGGTTGAGGCTAATTAGAAATGGCCTGTCACTGACTACTTTTGCAGCATGTAAAACAGTAAATATATTTGATGTGATATACCTTAATTCCACTCGTGTACTGCCTTCTCTATTTCACATTTATCCTCAATTAATAAAGTCATAAGGTCCTGGTGAGCAAATTAGAAATCCAGCTGAATATTCCACTAATCAGAGTTCTAGATAGTGCCACACTCATGCAAGGCGAACATTCCTCTCGATCTTCTTTTTATCTCTTATCAAATATGTTGTAACAGAAATACAAGAAACAGGAAATAAATGAGTTGTCCTCACATACTGTAATGGCAGATGAAATTTCAAATACAGTATTTTCCGGACCATAGAGCGCACCGGATTATAAGGCGCACTGCCGACGAATTGTCTAGTTTTTATCCTTTTTCATATATAAGGCGCACTGGATTATGGGGCACATTAAAGGAGTCATATTAGTGGGTTTTTATTTTTCTAAATTGAAAACACTTCCTTGTGTCACGTGGGGGTCGCATCTTTATGTGGGATCGTTCCTCCAATGCAACACGGACAACTCCGGACGAAAACGTAAAGGTAGGAGATGATTTATTAATTATAAATCATACAGTATACAGCAAGACAGAAAACATACAAAAGAAAAGTGTGCCGAACGCACGGGAAGCGAAGGCTAACACTTAGCACAGGAGTCTGGAACATGAAATACAAAAACGTGACTGTTGCTTACCGCAAACAAGGAGGACAGGACGAGTGAACAGAAAGGCAGGCTTAAATAGTGTCAGTGATGGCAAACAGGAGCGCGTCGGGAACACAAGCGGCAGGTAACAATAATAAGTAACCATGGTGACGAAACAAACTCACAGGTGCACAAGCAATAACAAAAGGAGTCCAAAACTAACAGAAAACACAAAAACATGATCCGGACCACGGATCATGACAGTACCCCCCTCCTCAAGGACAGATACAAGATGTCCATAAAAAAAAACAAGCAGGGTCAAAAGTCACGGGAGAGATTGGAGGGAGGACTTGGCGGTGGGTCGCCAGGCTAAGTGTCCCCGAATCCACCGAGGCAAAGTCAAGTGGCGGCAGCGAGTGGAACGCCGCTGCAGCCGGCGAGGCGGGCGACCAGGGAATGGCCACATTCGTGGCCGACGGGGATGTGGGCGCACTTGGCGAGGCGGACGACCAGGGAGCGGCCACATCCGTGGTCGACGGGGAGGTGGGCGCGTCGGCGCCGTCATGGCAGGCTTGGAAGCAGCGGACAAGGCAGGCGTGGACGCCGCAGCGGATGAGACAGGCATGGTAGCAGGTACAGGCGGCGAGACAGGCGTGGTAGCAGGTACCGGCGGTGAGTCAGGCGTGGTAGCAGGTACCGGCGGCGAGTCAGGCGTGGTCGCAGGCACCGGCGGCGAGTCAGGCGTGGTCGCAGGCACCGGCGGCGAGTCAGGCGTGGTCGCAGGTACCGGTGTCTGGCGTGGTGCAGGTACCGGTATCTGGCGTGGTGCAGGTACCGGTGTCTGGCGTGGAGTGAGGCGTGGTCGCAGGTACCGGTGTCTGGCGTGGTGCAGGTACCGGTATCTGGCGTGGTGCAGGTACCGGTGTCTGGCGTGGTGCAGGTACCGGTGTCTGGCGTGGTGCAGGTACAGGTGTCTGGCGTGGTGCAGGAACTGGAACTGGAGATGGTGGCGTTGGCAAGCCCACCGGAGATGATGGTGGCGTCTGCAAGCCCACCGGGGCTGAGGTTAGCCATGAGCATGGCGGGGGTGGTTTAGCTGGGGGTGGCGGCTTGGCATGCCGACGGATTGGTGGTGTAGGACGGGCCAGAGGTTGCGGCTTGGCAGGCCGAAAGACTGGTGGTGGCGGCCGGGATGGAGGTTGCTGCCTGGCTGGGCGCAGCTGAACAGCCCCACCAGCACAGCTCCCGGCCCCAGCCCCCCCCCTCAACGGGCGGATACCAGACGCGCTCCGGAACAGTCTTTAAGGGTGGGTGGCGGGAGGTCAGGAGGGGGGTAGACTCCTCCCCTTTAAATTGTCCAGAAAGTCTTCTCCCACCCCCCACCTGAGGTTGTTTGAGAGGACGAGAGAAAAAGGTCACTGATGTGGGCGGGGCTTGAGTCCTTAGGGGCGGAGTCCAAAAATCAGGTGACTGGGATTTACTAGACCTAGTGTTCACAAAACTGTTCTGATTATGCTTTATTTTTGGCATAAAGTCTTTAGGAGGTGGCTGACCAAGGGAGACAGAAGGCAAAAAAAGAAAATTCTTATGAGTGACTTCCCTTGAAGACGCCGGCAGAGTGATGTCATCTCTGCGCGCCGGTTTAGTGACGTCAACGGAAGTGGGCGGAGTGACGTCATCCAAAGTGGATGGAGTGACATTGTTGGAGTTCATTTGGCTTGCAGCCCAACCTAAAAATTGTTTGGCAAAATGTGTAACCGGATTACCAAACAACTGAGGGGAGGATGACTGGGCTGTTTGTGGTGACTTGCTGTCCGGAGGAGGAGTTTGGGGGAACGACGCACCTTGGCGGCGAAACGAAACCTTTTTGGCTGGCTCCCGTCCTCGCCAGCGCGTCTCCATCTCCTCGAAGTCCGGGGCGAAGGAACTGTCGGCTGTCCTCCTTCTGTCACGTGGGGGTCGCATCTTTATGCGGGATCGTTCCTCCAATGCAACACGGACAACTCCGGACGAAAACGTAAAGGTGGGAGATGATTTATTAATTATAAATCATACAGTATACAGCAAGACAGAAAACAAACAAAAGAAAAGTGTGCCGAACGCACGGGAAGCTGAGGCTAACACTTAGCACAGGAGTCTGGAACATGAAATACAAAAACATGACTGTTGCTTTCCGCAAACAAGGAGGACAGGACGAGTGAACAGAAAGGCAGGCTTAAATAGTGTCAGTGATGGCAAACAGGTGCGCGTCGGGAACACAAGCGGCAGGTGACAATAATAAGTAACCATGGTGACGAAACAAACTCACAGGTGCACAAGCAATAACAAAAGGAGTCCAAAAACATGATCCGGACCACGGATCATGACACCTTGTGGTCTACATAACATGTAATGGTGGTTCTTTGGTCAAAATGTTGCATAAAATTATGTTTTACAGATCATCTTCAAACAGCCGCTTTCTGACAGTCGCTTCAGGATGCGCCATTTTGTAGGCGGTCTAATTTACATGGCTCACATTCCGCAGCGTCTTTTCTCCGGCATCTTTGTTGTAGCGGTGTAGCGTGCAAGGACGGGGGTGGAATAAGTGTCAAAAGATGGAGCTAACTGTTTAAATGACATTCAGACTTTACTTAAATGAATAATGGAGCGACGTCTCCTCATTCGCCGGAAATGTGTCCCGTGAAAAAACGTCCGACCGGTACTCTCTAATAACTAAATTTCCTTGGATGAATAATTTAAACCAACTACACCGGTATGTTTTAGCATTTTCCTGGCAGATATAAGTAAGAACTTTACTCTACTTTATATTAGAAATGGCAACAGCGGAGGATGAATGTCCCATAACAAGAAGATAGAGAAAAAGAAGAAACTTATCGACTACGGTGTCGGCACACACTACAAAAGTGGACGCACACATTTTTTTAGGACTTAGGCAGATCCCAAATACAGATCAGCAGGTACCAGAAAGTAAGAAAAGTTTATTTTGCATAATATTGGGAAACAAAATTCCAGATAATATGTCTCACCTTATACACACACAATAATAATACTCGTATGTTGAAGCTCAGTACAATCCATCAAGCGGTGCAGCTTCATATCTTATCAACGTTGTACTAAAACATTTTGATTGATTTTTGAGCGCCGAATGTAATGTTCTATATTTTCAATGGAACATATAAAATGTTGGTGTTGTTTACTTGAGTCATATTGCAGTCTACACCTATTTCTTGTGTGTGACTGCTATTATATTGCAGTCTACACGTATCTCTTATGTTTGACTGCCATCTACTGGTCACACTTATCATTACACCATGTACCAAATAAAATAGCTTCGAGGTCGGTAAGCAAAACCAGAATTATTCCTTACATTAGGCGCACCGGGTTATAGGGCGCACTGTCGAGTTTTGAGAGGAAAAAAAATGATTTTAAGCGCGCCTCATAGTCCGGAAAATACAGTACAACGTTTTAGAAACGCCCCTCTAAAGTTCCAGAAGAACTTTGCAAACTAAATTAGTTTAAGGGAAATGTATTTACCTGGGTAGTTTTTGGTGGAAACGCAAGGGTGTATTTAATTTACCCAGGGAAAATAGGAAAGTTATTGCAGTGGAAAAAGGCCTTATATATATCTAACTATTTAATAGCAAATACATATATAATGTCAAATGATATTAAAAGTAAAGTAGGTGATCAGCTACAATCACATAGCAAAAAGAGTAACTGAAACATTAATTCCATTTTAATCAATTGATTTGATGGATTTTTTTACCATTAATGTCAAACTGTCAACTATCAGACTTGCAGACACACAGACGAGACACATATGTCTATGGAAGATCCTCTTGGCAAGGCTTCAAAAACAATTTTACTAAAGACAACTCTTATCACATACTCTATAACATCAGGGTGCCTATAATAACACGTAAATCAAGTTTAATCTACAGATTACGATTCACGTCCAGCCAGGGAGAAGACAGTTGTAGCGTGCATAAACACACTAAATCACTATTTAGACACACGGTAAATTTAAAGAGTTATCTTTTACAGCGATTTCAACGACAGTCACAAGTGTTTGAAAAAAACCTCCAATGTTATACAGTATATATTTCACATAGCCAAAAAAAGGTGTCATTGCTTAGTCCGCCTTCTAGTTAAATCAAACACCTTCATTCACAACTTACGCACATGTCTCTCATTTGTTGGCGTGTTTGCTAAAGTCTGGACGGGAGACTATGAATAACAGAAACGTGTGTAACTTCAAGCACGTACTATAGAAAAACACTTAAACGCAAACTGAGAATGCTTGGTAAGGTAGTATTGCTGAACGTGACCTAACTGTAGACCCAATATATATGTTTGCGTGTATGTATATATGTATATATATATATATATTAGGGCTGCAACTAACGATTAATTTGATAATCGATTAATCTGTCGATTATTACTTCGATTAATCGATTAATAATCGGATAAAAGAGACAAACTACATTTCAATCCTATCCAGTATTTTATTGGAAAAAAACAGCATACTGGCACCGTACTTATTTTGATTATTGTTTCTCAGCTGTTTGTAAATGTTGCAGTTTATAAATAAAGGTTTATCCAAAAAAAAAAAAAAAAATTATAATGAAAAAAAAACAACTCTGCGCATAGCATAGATCCAACAAATCGATGACTAAATTAATCGGCAACTAGTTTAATAATCGATTTTAATCAGTTAGAAAACATTTATTTACATAACATCTTTGACAAAGCAAGACCGTAATGTAAGATGACTTTTAGTTAGACCGGATGTGACACGTAGAGCTATTATTGTGAAGCCGGAAGTGTATAATTGGTATGAGAAGACTTGACTTGACATGTTTTGACGAAAATCTCTGATAAAAGTGACTCAAGACATCCTCTCTACCGTCTTTTTTCTTCCGAGCTTTCTTTCCAGTTTATTAAAGCAGTTAGAGTAACAATCTACATGTTATTTTATTAATGCACTCAACTGTAATGTAAACACGGACGTGAAGCTTCTCCTCTCTACAAGAGGCAAATCGCGGCAGCAGGCGTCTGCATCAATGATGTCTCACGGCGATTGGAGATAAAATGGTAGAACAACGTGCTATGGCTTTGGATCTGAGATTTCTATAATGTCCCCCTTTCTTTGTGCATTTCTGCTCACTATTTTTGAGCTTGTGGCTCAACAGTAACTGGACACCATTACATTTCCCGACACTACGGAACGGACCAAGGGACAAAAAGGAGTCGGGAGGCATGCACATTGAAAAATTATCGCCATTTAAGGAACTTATAGTTAACGCCTTATACACGTAAACATTCACAGTGCAGGGTGGGAAAAGTATGTGAACCCCTAGGCTAATGACTTCTCCAAGAGCTGATTGGAGCCAGGACTCAGACAACATGGAGTCTAATCAATGTGACGAGTTTATATGTGTTGGTTAAAGCTGCCCTGCCCTATAAAAAACACACACATGTGATAAGTATGCTGTTCTCAAGAAGCATTGCATGATGTGAACCATGCCTCGTACAAAAGAGCTCACAGAAGATATACAATCAAGAATTGTTAACTTGCATAAAGCTGGAAAGGGTTGCAAAAGTATCTCTAAAAGTTTTGATGTCCATGTGTCCACGGTAAGCCAGACTGTCTACAAATGGAGAAAGTTCAGCACTGTTGCTACTCTCCCTAGGCGTGGTCGACCTGTAAAGATGACTGTGAGAGCACAGCACAGAATACTCAGTGAGGTGAAGAAGAATCCTAGAGTGTCAGCTAAAGACTTACAGAAATCTCTGGCACATGCTGACATTATTGTTGACGAATCTACAATACGTAAAACATTGAACAAGAATGGAATTCATGGGAGGACACTAGGGCTGCGAATCTTTGGGTGTCCCACGATTCGATTCAATATCGATTGTTGGGGTCATGATTCGATTCAAAATCGATTTTTTCCGATTCAACGCGATTCTCGATTCAAAAACGATATTAACCCGATTCAAAATTATTCTCTATTCATTCAATACATAGGATTTCAGCAGGATCTACCCCAGTCTGCTGACATGCAAGCAGAGTAGTAGATTTTTGTAAAAAGCTTTTATAATTGTAAAGGACAATGTTTTATCAACTGATTGCAATAATGTAAATTTGTTTTAACTATTAAAGGAACCAAAAATATGACTTATTTTATCTTTGTGAAAATATTGGACACAGTGTGTTGTCAAGCTTATAAGATGCGATGCAAGTGTAAGCCACTGTGACACTATTGTTCTTTTTTTTAATTTTTTATAAATGTCTAATGATAATGTCAATGAGGGATTTTTAATCACTGCTATGTTGAAATTGTAACTAATATTGATACTGTTGTTGATAATATTCATTTTTGTTTCACTACTTTTGGTTTGTTCTGTGTCGTGTTTGTGTCTCCTCTCAATTGCTCTGTTTATTGCAGTTCTGAGTGTTGCTGGGTCGGGTTTGGTTTTGGAATTGGATTGCATTGTTATGGTATTGCTGTGTATTCTTTTGTTGGATTGATTAATAAAAAAAATAAAAAATAAAAAGTTTTTTTAAAAATGAGAATCGATTCTGAATCGCACAACGTGAGAATCGCGATTCGAAATTCGAATCGATTTTTCCCCACACCCCTAGAGGACACCATGTAGGAAGCCACTGCTGTCCAAAAAAACATTGCTGCACATTTGAAGTTTGCAAAAGAGCACCTGGATGTTCCACAGCACTACTGGCAAAATATAATGTGGACGGATTAAACCAAAATTGAGTTGTTTGGAAGGAACACACAACGCTGTGTGTGAAGGAAAAAAGGCACTGCACACCAACATCAAAACCTCATCCCAACTGTAAAATATTGTGGAGGTGGCATCATGGTTTTGGGCTGCTTTGCTGTCTCAGGGACTGGGCGGATTGCTTTTATCGATGGAAAAATGAATTCCCAAGTTTATCAAGACATTTTGCAGGAAAACTTAAGACCATCTGTCCGCCAACTGAAGCTCAGCAGAGGTTGGGTAATGCAACAGGACAACGACCCCAAGCATAGAAGTAAATCAACAACAGAATGGCTTCAACAGAAGAAAATACGCCTTCTGGAGTGGCCCAGTCAGAGTCCTGACCTTAACCCGATTGAGTTCCTGTGGCATGACCTCAAGAGAGCGATACACACCAGACATCCCAAGAATATTGCTGCACTGAAACAGTTTTGTGAAGAGGAACGGTCCAAAATTCCTCCTGACCGTTGTGCAGGTCTGATCTGCAACTACAGGAAACGTTTGGTTGAGGTTATTGCTGACAAAAGAGGGTCAACCAGTTATTAAATCCAAGGGTTCACATACTTTTTCCACCATGCATGTTGTGTTCAATGAAAAGATTAAAACCTATAATTTTTCGTGCAGTATTAGTTTAAGCAGACTGTGTTTGTCTATTGTTGTGACTTTAATGAAGAGCAGAAGACATTTTATCACCAATTTATGCAGAAATATTTTTCTTGCAACTGTATATATATATATATATATATATATATATATATATATATATATATATATATATATATATATATATATATATATATATATATATATATATATATATATATATATATATATATATATATATATATATATATATATATATATATATATATATATATATATGAGTTGTCCAGGGTGTACCCCGCCTTCCGCCCGAATGCAGCTGAGATAGGCTCCAGCACCCCCCGTGACCCCGAAAGGGACAAATGGTAGAAAATGGATGGATGGATATATATATATATATATATATATATATATATATATATATATATATATATATATATATATATATATATATATATATATATGTATATATACATATATATAGCAAAATAGAGTGTATCCAAACGTGTTGTATTAGGAAAACGGGATCTGTGTTGTAACTGGGGGCTTTCCGAGCCACCTGTGTTTGACAGACATACACTATGTAGCAAACATGCACTATTTTACTGCAACATCAAGCCGGTGTGGCAGTATTCCTGTTTTACACCCTATGAATCCCTTTGTGTGAATATAACAACCTTGTTTCTTCCCTGCAACTCCTCTGGGCCAGTGGCCTCTAATTAGAAGCAGGGCTGCAGGATAGATGTTTTCTTTAACAAGGTGAAAGCAACATGGACAAGGGAGAACATTAACACTGTGACTCCTCAATCTGGGCCCTATATAAGTTTACCAAAATGGGTTAACATTCAGTGGTTATTACTTTTTGAGGATATATGAAGCAGCCCCCTTATTTTGCCGATAAACACACGTGAAAAACTTGAATTTGAGGACAAAAGAAATCTACAGTACACCTTGAATTGCATGGGACTAATCCAGGAAAACTATTGTTTTTTTTGTTCACTCAGCAATACGTGGTGTATGATTGTGGCATGAAAACACAAGTGGGACTAAAGGCTTCATTCTGCTACAGCGCCATGGTGCCCCCGTAAACCTTGCCAGCTTGCTCATCCACAGAGCTTTCCCTTCTCAAAGAAAATCTAACCTTATTAGGGCTACAGTTGTCGATTATCTTGTTAATAGATGAACTTGTTCGAGTAAACGAATCGAACACTTTCAAGCCTCAATGCGTCTTTTAAGGAAAATAGTTTAAAAAAAAAAAAAAACAGACCCTTTATTATTTCTTTTTATAGATGCATATACCATTGAAACTGCATGTTTACTATCACTATTTATTATATTTTTTAAACAAATATGTAAAAAAAAAACTGTGTAGTTAAAAAAACAGGTAATAGATCATTGAGAACCCAACTATTAGAGAGTATTTTGGTTTTAAGTATGATAAATTGAGTGACAATGCATTTAACAATTTAACACACATTTGTAAAAGTATTAATTGGAGGAGTCATTTTTGATTTTTGGACAAAACTCGCTAGCATTAATATACAAACTGAATAAAACAGTTTGCATACAAATAAAACAGTTGTATGCAAGTCAAACATATAAGATGGCATTAGCTGCCAAAATAGACTTGTACCTTGTTTCTGATTGTTTGCTGTTCCTAAATGTGCTGGTAATGTTGCATCATTGATCTAGTGCCAGTGTGAATGTCTGCCCTTTCCACTTTTAACACTAGAAGTCCCAGCATTTTTCTGTCTACCTAGAAGACCCAGAGAGGGGTCATTTGGCCCGACGCTTTTCCCGAATACACTAATCACTCATTTTGTTATGGTAATGAGGCTGTTAGGGGCAGTTTGTCTAGGTAGACAGAAAAATTATACATGTGGGAAATGCCGAAAGGAGCAATGGCAGTGCCAGGATTGTGAGTGACTGCTCAAATGTATGTCAGTCACGTTTACATGGACATGGTTTTTCATTCTTTGTAAATATGCTTTTTTCTTTGTAAATTTTTTTTTTTAAACTATTTTTGGCACACAAAAATAACAATTGCTTCTGCAACAACCCTCCACACCAAAACTGGGAAAACAGTTGCTTTTTCATTCTTTGTAAATATGTTTTGTTTTGTATTTTTTTTAACAATAAATGTCAGAGTGTTGATCCCTTCATTCTGTTGATCCTTGCAAAAACACACACAACCTACCTCAGAACTAAAGCTTGAGCTGTAAGGTCCCCTCCCCCACACAGGCTCAAGTGGCCCCCTGCCGTGTGCCACTAACAGCCACATTTTCACAACAAAAGGAGTGTCCACAGGGGGGACTAGGGGTCAAATGACCCTCTTGTGTGTTTTCTAGGTAAAAATGTCAATTGACCCTTCTCTGGGACTTCGCGTGTTAAAGGATCGCAAAACCTCTCTCTCGACTTCTTTGGACCCTTTGCTCTCTTTCCACCGCTTGTTAAAAATATTTTTTGGTCACAATTTGATAACAAATAAGACAAATATTGCACTGTAACACATATAAGACAATAAAGACATAACTTATTTTGGCCCTCAAAAAATGATGATTAGGGTTAGAAAAAAAAGTTTGGTAAAAAAAAATTGCGAGGTAATTAAACCACGATGTTTGAAGCAAGGGACGACCGTTTGACCTAAAGCAATTGTTTTTATTGCTAATTTGTGCAAGTAAATTCAAACACTCTGCATTAGAATATCACAAAGAAGGAAAAGGAAAATGTTTTTTTTTGTGTGTAAAATGGTTTAAAAAAAATAGTCATGTTACAACAACAAAAAATACACTAAAACTATTTGCATTACCACCTACTGTAAAACACAGTGAAAAGGTACGCCTACATTTTAAATATGTTTTTCCGCAGCCTACATACTGCATAAACCAAAAGGTAAGGAATATCAAAGCGACCAAAGTGGGGACACCTATTTTAAGAGAAATTAATGCAATAAAAAGACACAACTTTGACATGGTCTTATTCAAAGTAGTCCATAGAAGGGTCTTGTTGGCCATGTAAAAAGAGAACACGTCAAGAAGTGAAAAGAAGTGAGAGATCATACATCTTCTGAAGACTTAGTTTCATTAGAATTCACAGCCTTCTTTTGTACAAGACACACAAAAAGGTCACAAAAAGACATTAGTTATCTTTGATTGAGAGGAAGAAAAACAATTCGCCCAAATGTTTTAGCTCAAACTTGTTTATGCATTGTGCAATGTATTTTTTTGAAGGCGATGAAAGCCATGTGATCATTTTTAATTAGATCATTAGACAAGAATTAAGATCCATGTTTGTTTATCTCGTTAACACAACACAGAGCGGGCGCCAGGAAAGATTTGTTATGGATTTTATTTTGGATTACATGCAACATACTGCCATTCTGTCCCATTTTGTTGTCTTCTTGTGCGCTGGCTGTGGTTATATATTTGTCTGCTCTAATATTGCATGGAGGTAAAGGGAAGGTTGGGTTAACGTGTGTATGTGTTTGTCTTCCAGGCTCTTTGGTACTACGGGAAACTGTGCAGCCTGCAGTAAACTGATCCCAGCCTTTGAGATGGTGATGAGAGCCAGAGATAATGTTTACCATTTGGACTGTTTTGCCTGTCAGCTTTGTAACCAGAGGTAAGATGACACATCACCACCAACATCCTTTCAAAAAAAATGGAGTGTTAGCATTAGCTTTTGAACATCAGAAGGTGCGCCAACACCGAACAAGATGACTATGTGCCTCGGTTATTACAGGCCTCACAAGCATAAGCCAATGTGTTGTAAAAATAAAGCTTAGGTCTGCTAATTATTTTTTCTTGTCACACACTGCCAGCAGTTTGCAGCTAGATCTGTAAATCTAATTGCAAGGGCGCTGCAAAATGAGCACTTTAGAGATGGCTGTGTTGCTGCCTGGACACAGGTGTGAAAGGGCTTTTTCTCAGACATGGAAACAAGTATGATATTGCAGTGAACACAAAGCCCATAAAAAGAAGATGACATATCCAAATATTGCTTTTTTCCCCCCCATTAGAATACTGTTGGTAATGGCGCTGGTCTGGGAGCAAAATGTCCCTCGCATGCTTGTCAGGGGTGCTGTGACCCTGTTCTTCAGCACAGCACAAGCCCATTAACCTTGTGCGAGCCACATTCAGTTACCATAGTGAACACCTGCTGTAAGGGAATTATGATCGCGGTTTCTCTTCGTCTCACTTGGCAGACACCGTGTCACCTGGCACAGTAATGACTGTTTCAACAGCATGGCAAGTAATGAACGCCAACCTATGTTCTGCAATGTCTTCGCTCGCCTTTACATCACCACTGTTTTGCAGAAACAATTAGCACAGAAATGTACAGTGGACAAAGTTGATGGCTTACTAGAGTAAATCCTCGTTTATCGCTTTTAGTTGGTTCTTGGCCTAACCTTGGTAAAATAATTTCCTCAAAGTAGGGAATATATGAATAGCTACAGCATAAAAACTGTTTACAACATTTCTAACATTATGAGAGACCTTTAGATGTAAAATAAAAACCACATAGTCCTCTTTACGCTTGTTTAATCCAATATAATAAATGCTGCATGATAATAAGCCAATCAGTGGCCATAATACTAAACAGCACACTCTCACCGGTTTGATTTCTTTTAGTGGCCAATACAGTAGTACAGTAGTAGTAGTAGTAGTAGTAGTGTTGATATTTTGCCACTAATCATGGCAGACTTTGTGAGAGCATACAACAAATGAGGATCCAGAACCATATATTTTGGAGCCTGAGGATGAGCTACAACTTTTAGTAGCTGAGCAATAAGCAGATCCAGACAGTAGCAATATTGCTAAGTGCTAACAAAACATACAAACTACAAGCATAATAAATGCATCATTTACTGTACGTGTCTGCTCGCTGTGTGATGCCGACTGGTGGGATGTTGATATCTTCCCGTTTAGTGAATTGTGAATTATATTTATATAGCGCTTTTTCTCTAGTGACTCAAAGCGCTTTTACATAGTGAAACCCAATATCTAAGTTACATTTAAACCAGTGTGGGTGGCACTGGGAGCAGGTGGGTAAAGTGTCTTGCCCAAATACACAACGGCAGTGACTAGGATGGCGGAAGTGGAAATCGAACCTGGAACTCTCAAGTTGCTGGCACGGCCACTCTACCAACCAAGCTATACCGCCCCCACAACCTTTAGATGTTTAGAAGAAGAGTTAATCATATTCCTCACGTAAATAAAAGAAAAAAAAGTGGGTGCAAACGAGCATCTCGGGTCTAAGGCTATGTGTACACTAAGTCGTTTAACCCCTTAAACGAATAATTATTTAGCCTAAGCCCCGTTTCAGCCACACTAAACCAGCGTTTAAAGGTCTCCCTCCTCGGACAAATTTTTACACGGGTAAGTCAGCCGTGTATTTCTTGAATCTCCGGCAGTTAGCTTTGTATGGACTCATTGATCGTTTACAAAGTGAGTTCGGAGAGGAAGTGACGTCAGAAAGACCGCGCCCACACAGGAAGTGACGCCAGAAAGTCCGCGCCCCACACAGAAAGTGACATCTGAAAGAATGCGCCATAGTCAGCTTCATAACAAAGATGGAGGCGGATCATGCAGACATGCCCGTGTTTCTACTTCTTCTACATGTACAGACGCTTTTGAAAATCACAAATCAATATACCTTAAGAGAAAGCGATTGCAGCTATTTCGGATACAACACTTCTCAGACGGCAAGAGAACTTTCGAACAGTCAGCTGTGATTCTACTTACCGGAAAACTTTGTCCCTTCCTCCCGTGGATGTGATCGTGATAGGCAGTATGTGACTACAAATATTGCTTTATGGATGTGACTGTGAAATGGCCAGGCAGTGTGCATGATGCCCGCATCTTCGCTAACTCCGCCATTAGCGGGTAGCTGAAAGATGGAACCATCCTCTCGTGTCCCAAACAGTTTATCGCATTGTCTACTTTCTCATGTCGATTAAAGATTTGATTCATGTATGATGGTTCAGGTGTGATTCACTACAAAAGGGCCCCACAGCACACTGGATATTGTTCAAAGGAGATACATTTTAATTGAAAAACTTGCACACAAAACACAGCAAACAAATGTAAAATGCACAGCAAACGATTTACAATATAGCTCTTTTAAATAACTTCACAGTGAAGTAAAGTCATCGACTGGGGAGATTGGAGCAGATAGACGCTTTTTTTTTTTCTTCACGCATTCGTATTCGCATGCGTACTAGGTCTCGTTGCGCCGGGGCGCGGGGGTCTTAAACGGTGGCATTGTTGTGTGTGGACATGGATAAGGTTAGGTGTGATTTACCATGGATAACCTTATCCGGCTTAGTGTAAACGGGGCCTAAGTTGAATGTCAAAGACCAACTTCTTAGTTTATGACCACAACTTCTACTATACAAGTGAGATGCATTATTCCAAATCTAGAATTTACTTTTACCAACTCAGAGGCGATGCAGCAGCATGTTAGTATATCATTAGCTGCATAAGCTAGTAATCTTTCTGTGATCACAACGCGGCTTAAAGTAGTTCCTCTGCGTCAGTGCTTATACAAACAATATTGCTAATACCTGTTTAATAGTCAGGTGACAACATGTAAATAGAATATTGTTGGTAGTTTTTGGATGTTTCTTTAGAGGGCTTTATGAGCGCAATAGAGGACTCCCTTTAGTTGCACTGTTAGCCACCTCATACTTGCAGTACATTACAAATGTAAATGTTCTTGTTAGAGATGTCCGATAATATCGAACTGCCGATATTATCGGCCGATAAATGCTTAAAAATGTAATATCGTAAATTATCGGTATCGGTTTCAAAATTATCAGTATCGGTTTCAAAAAGTAAAATTTATGACTTTTTAAAACGCCGCTGTCAACACGAACGCAGGGAGAAGTACAGAGCGCCAATAAACCTTAAAGGCACTGCATTTGCGTGCCCGCCCAGTTACATAATATCTACGGCTTTTCACACTCACAAGTGAATGCAAGCATACTTGGTCAACAGCCATACAGATCACACTGAGGGTTGTCGTATAAACAACTTTAACACTGTTACAAATATGCGCCAGACTGTGAACCCACACCAAACAAGAATAACAAACACATTTCGGGAGAACATCCGCACCGTAACACAACATAAACACAACAGAACAAATACCCAGAACCCCTTGCAGCTCTAACTCTTCCAGGACGCTACAATATACACCCCCCCGCTATCCCGGACGGCGTGGCGAAGTTGGTAGAGTGGCCGTGCCAGCAATCGGAAGGTTGCTAGTTACTGGGGTTCAATCCCCACCTTCTACCATCCTAGTCATGTCCGTTGTGTCCTTGGGCAAGACACTTCACCCTTGCTCCTGATTGGTGCTGGTTAGCGCCTTGCATGGCAGCTCCCGCCATCAGTGTGTGAATGTGTGTGTGAATGGGTGAATGTGGAAATACTGTCAAAGCGCTTTGAGTACCTTAAAGGTAGAAAAGCGCTATACAAGTATAACCCATTTATCATTTATTTATCATTTATAACTCTGTTATTTGCTTCAATCAATCAATCAATCAATGTTTATTAATATAGCCCTAAATCACAAGTGTCTCAAAGGGCTGTACAAGCCACAACGACATCCTCGGTACAGAGCCCACATACGGGCAAGGAAAACTCACCCCAGTGGGACGTCAATGTGAATGACTATGAGAAACCTTGGAGAGGACCGCATATGTGGGTAACCCCCCCCCCCCCCCCCCCTCTAAATCCCCCTCTTAATCTTTTGCCATGTAAAGATTACCCGTCTTTTACAGACTTTGGACTTTGACTGTGGAAAAATACTGTCTAATTTTAAGGTCAATATGGTATTATAATGATGAACCATCATAACTAAATATAATGAAAATATCTTAATGTATTATCATTTGGATGCCTATAGCATTAAGTGGTACATTACAAAATAATATAAATTAACTTAATAAAACCACAATATTGGATCATTCTAGTGTGCAGCAAGGTTTGTACAAGAATATGAATATGATATAGAAACTGTGAACCAGTGACGTGTAATGACCTTTACCCCAGGTGAGGCTTTTGGAGTTTTTCTTTAATAATTTCAAATGTATATGCTTTAATCACGGGTAATACAGATTGCTCATTAACATAACAAGAACAAGAAGGTAATAATAAACTGTCATAATAATGTTATCAAATACTTCTTAGTCCCATTTATTTACCTTTATATAATAAAAAAAAACTATTTTGATCTGACCTTTTATTTGTATCTGAAATACAGCACATGCACGTATCCTTACTTTGTTGTAAAAGTATAATCACCATCTGATTTCTCTTTTTTTAAGCTTGGAAATATAACTATTCATGCAGCCGAGTATTAAAAAAGAATCAGTCTTGCATCTGGCTTGTTGCAAAAACAAAACAAAACAAAATACAACTGCTGGCATCCTCTCTGCAAAGAGAGATGTACTCGCCAGCTCATGTTGATTCAAAGAGTGGTGACTCACTCAGAGTACTACAACATCCCTCAGTATGATTTTTCTGTATTCATAGTATTGTGGGCAAGAATAACGATGTCACACTTGCATGAAATACATTGCACAGGCTCTAGATTCTACAGTGGAGACAGTTATGGTGTAAAAATATTTATAAAAATAACTGAAATATATTGTCAGCTTGTCAGTGAAGGTTTACTGCTGTTTTTATTGCTGAGAAAGATCAGAGTTGCATCATCGATGCCGAGTGCGCTATGCATAGTTGATGTCTATCCATTGTCTACCGCTTATCCCTCTTGGGTCCGCGGGGGGCTGGATCCTATCCCAGCTGCTTTTGGGCACCCTGGACAAGTCTCCAGCTCATTGCATAGTTACTATAATTTCAAGTAAAAAAATGTATAACACTGAGATTGTTGTGAAATTGAGAGCAGGTCTAATTTGTGTTATGAAATTTGTTAAGATGCTTTGCAGGTGGCTTAAATAAAGGTGATTTTCAAGGAAACTTCCTTTATATAATTTAGTTGACTAAAAGTTGACAGTTAGTCAACTAATATTAAATATATTTAAATGACGATGACTAATTGGTCCTAGTGTGTGAATGTGAGTGTGAATGTTGTCTGTCTATCTGTGTTGGCCCTGTGATGAGTTGGCAACTTGTCCAAGGTGTGCCCCGCCTTCCGCCCGAATGCAGCTGAGATAGGCTCCAGCACCCCCCGCGACCCCGAAAGGGACAGGCAGTAGAAAATGGATGGATGGATGGACTAAAGATAAAACACATTTTACTGAAAATAGAAAAAACAAGATTTTTAAAAAGTGCATAAATGAACTGTGTGTATTACAGTTGACACCTACACATCACTGTTTTACTCCGTGGGCACTAATCATATTATTGTTTCTTTTTTAACAGGTTTTGCGTGGGTGACAAGTTTTTCCTTAAAAACAACATGATTTTGTGTCAAATGGACTATGAGGAGGGTCAGCTGAACGGGAGCTTCGAGACCCAAGTCCAATAGTGGGAAGTTTGTGTGGTGGCAGCACCAATCAGCTCCACACGTTACACACACCTTCTGCTGCACTTGGAAAAAGACAAGCGTCTGTCTGCTTGCCTGCAATACTTTTTAAGACCCCTTTATTTGTTCGTAAGGACTTTGTTGTAAATGTTCAACTTTTTGCCCCTCTCTCACCCCAACACTGAGCAGTTACAAACGTTGATGTACAGTTGTGCCTGCTTAGCTGAGCACTATATCGCTTGTATGTTTTGTGACATTGGTTTCGGGTTTTGTTCTGTTTTCTTTTAGAAAAAGGTTCATTGGAGGGTATGTACAGTCTGTTTTCTCTGTATATATAAACTGGAACATTTATTTTATGAAATGTAATGCAATTTTATTACTAGTGTGAATTAAAGATTCTTAAATGTTCATATAGTGAGGTTTTTTTTTTCAAAACCAAAGTTGTTGGAGAGGGAGCCCATCATTTGATTGAAATGTAATCATGTCTCCAAAACAGCAATGCTGTCCAAGGCCTTGCGAGAGAAAATATATTTGAAGTACTTCTTGGAATCACCATGCAACAAAACATGTTTTGTTAAACTTTACTAAGCTCTGTCAGAATTAGATAAACTGTTGAAAATAAACTAATATTTTATTTGGAATAAAAGAATGCTTCTCCAAACTGTGTTGTTGTCAATGTGCAGGTTGTTGTGAAAAAAGGACCGAGGCTAACTGAGCTCATCTCAGTTATTCATGAGGCACTAATTTCTATCTGATAACGAAGGTGAATTATCCTGGAAATTAAAGGGAAGGAAAGGCATTAGAGGGAGGCAACAATGTTCAGCTCAGTTAAACTCTTTAACTGTTATGCAGTACAAAAAAAAGAGTAATAGGTTCACGCTGAAAAGGAAAAAATTATAGCAAAAATACACATTTGAATACATTTTGTGAAATTGAATAAAAAAAACAATAAATGTGCAAATTTTTTGAAGACTGACGTCAAGGTTTAGTCACAGTACATTTGTTTGGGAATGTTCAGTCTTTACTCAGAAATCATAACAATTATATTTTTATGACATTACTTTCTTGTTCTTGTAATATTATTTACATGGTGTCATTAAATTTTTAGCTTTTTATTGCAATGTTGTTTTTGTCTATTCAATAATGCTCTAATAGTGACTATACCTACATGAATTGTGTAGTACATTGTAGAGCTCCACTCCAAACATAAACATACATTTCATTTGTGTAAAAATGAGTGCAAGTGACTGGAGCAAGACTATGAAGTAGAGATGTGATGTTCATGAACAATGAGAACAGAGCCATTTTTTTTTACAAATTGCCCAGACATGTGTACACCACCTGACTGCACTGGAAAATGAGTGTTGGAGTCAAAGGAAACGTAGCAGCCTTTGGAATAACTGCCTTAGTTAATTATTCTGCTTTAAAAAAAAATCAGATGTACACACACCAGACACCTCCACAGCATTCACATTTTTATCTTGTTCTATTTTTTTATTGTACTTTTATTTATATTATTTTTATATACAATTGTACACATGTTATCCTTACCTATTATTTTTATATTTGTACCTGTCCTTTTTTAGCTGAGTAAAAATCTCATTGTCAATACATATATGGGATATGGCATTCTGATCCAAATCTTCTCGTATAACTGCAACCAATAATAATTTCCTTGATAAAAACAAGTTACTTCTATAAAATAAAGAATATGACAACAAGCCAGTGTTTTGAACAGCTCTTTGAAAGGAACAGTTCTTCAAGAGCAGTAAATCCTTTCTCTAATATGAAGCATAACACAGATACACAGACCATGCGTTGTGTACAGTAGGGTTCCGAGTGAGACCGTTTTGCATGAAGGAGCGCATGTAAAATGTCCCTTATTTAATGACAGGGTGCATCATATTAATCTTTACGCATTCATAGCACCTTCTTGCTCTATCATTAATAAGAACAAAATGTCAATATTCCTTCAATATTGCCACTGCCTCCCGTGGCGTGCAGTGTTGGTGCCATACTTGCCAACCCTCCCTATTTTCCCGGGAGACTCCCAAATTTCAGTGCCCCTCCCAAAAATCTCCCAGGGCAGCCATTCTCACGAATTTCTCCCGATTTCCACCCGGACAACAATATTGGGGACGTGCCTTAAAGACATTGCCTTTAACGTCCTCTCTCACCTGAAACCTTCACCCCTTAACAGCCGTGTTTTATCCAGGCGTCCGCTTGTCCTCCATATAAACAGCGTACCGGCCCAGTCACATAATAATGTAGCGTTGGACGGGTTCAACAATGATCTTCACTCGAAGATGTCAGGAAATGCTTTATGTTGTATGATCACTTAACTGGTTTAATGATAACGCAAGGCATTCTTGGTCAACAGCCATACATGTCACACTGACAGTCGCCGTGTAAACAACTTTAACACTGTTACTAATATGCGCCACACTGTGAACCCACACCAAACAAGAATGACATACACATTTTGGGAGAACATCCGCACCGTAACACAACATAAACAACAGAACAAATACCCAGAATCCCTTGCAGCACTAACTCTTCCGGGACGCTACAATAACATCTACCGCTTTTGGAGCTCAGTTCACAACTGCACACACAACAAGAAGGAGACGAAGCAGAAGAACGAAGAAGAGACATGGCGACGACGAGTAAGAAGAAGAAATACGCTTGCAAGTTCCAAAATGTGTTACGTAAGACGAGGGGGAAGGAGACGGCACGACAGCAGGAGGTCTAGCTCAACGGGTTTTATTTGAACTTGATGAGTACGTAGGGTGTGTATGCTACTATGTGTGTGGATGCAAGGCTATGTATGGAAGTTAACCATATATAAGTTACCAGAGGTTGTTGTAAGTGTGTGTTGATTGTGGCAGCGAACAAGTCCAGAGGGGCGAAGCAAAAGAGGTCCGGAATCCGAGCGAGGTCCGTGGGGGGCAGGAGAGAGACGTCCAGAAATCCAGGTCTGAGCGCGGGGGTCGAGGGTCGAGGAAGGCAGTCAGAGTCCAGGAGGGGGGGGAGATCAGCAAGTGAGACGCACAGCTCACTGCGGAGACACGGAGGTACTGTGGGAACAGGAGACGACAAGGACAGATAAGGACTAGGCACGAGGGAAACAAAGCAAGCAAAAGAGAGAGACACAGGTCAGGAGCCAGAGACGTGAAGCTTACTGAATCAGGGCTTTGTTCCGGCGTGGAGTAGTCAGTGGAGTGAGCCTTTATGCTGCTGCTTCTCGTCAAGACCAGGTGCGTTGATTGATGATTGCTGCCGGCTGTGGAGGCGCGTGGCCGCGGTCTGCGCGGCGCGTGTGGGGGCGTGTAGCATAGTAGCATAAAAACTTAGGTAGTAGCTTAAAGCTAAACAGGAAAGCAAACAGTCACATGAAGCAAACAATGAACCCGCAAGGACTGGCGGGGTGAGACAGGTATAAGAAGGGGCGTGGTTGAGATTGGTAGCAGGTGTGTGTCCTAATCACCAAACAGAGGATGGTATGCAAGCTCAGCGCTCCTAGCAATGGGAACGTAAATAAACAAAGATCTGGCGGCGGCATCCTCGCCAGAGGGAGAGCTTGGTCCCACCATTGCAGGATCCCCACAGTGTTCGTGCAAGACAAGAACAGGAAGCTACAGTGCAGTGGGAACAGGAAGTTGCCATGGAGCAGGAACAGAAAGAGGTGGCACCACTGCCTTGATCTTGCGAGGAGAAGCGACAGGTGGCTAAAAAACCTTGAGCAGCAGGGGTGCAGGGACTTGAGCTCTGGAATGCTAGGGTGGTGAGATAGGCAGAGCCTGCTTCTTAAGAGGCTGTTCTGTAGGCTCTGACGCTGGAAGAGGCGTGTTCACACTTTGTAGTGGCTGGCTAGCTGCTTCAAAAATGTCCTTGTAGTCAGCTACAGTTAACTTGATGTCACTTGGTGAAGGCTGACTAGTTGATTTTACCATATAAAAGTGTCCGTGTCAAATGTGTCACGTGAGAGTGCTGCGCGTACCCACCACTCACGCGTGCCCATGGCTTGAGTGATTTTGGCATGACGTCATCAGGCTGCGGCGGCTTAGTGCAGTGGTTGCAGCCCCGGACAAGAAATGTTCGGCAGGATGATGGATTGGGTTATCAAACTTTGGCTGCAGCGGCGAGGGAGGAGATGCTGTCTGCACGGGAGTCGGGCGTGGAAAAGTGCCGCGTGGAAGGAATGCCGGTGTAGTTTCCTCGTCCTCCATAGAGAACCAGAACATGTGTCTGCCTTCATTTCCTTGAAGGTTCTCTTCTTCTACGCGCCCCCTATCCTCCTTGCTTAAGCCCTCTGTGGGATCACTGTATTCCGCCTACCGTGGAGCGCACAGCTGCTGCACCTCGCTTCGACACAGTGGAGAAACGAATTGAGTCTGCAGGTCATAATGGCATGTTGAAGCCACTGAACTCAGTTTATGCCTTCGTCAACATACATGGGAAGCCTGCGCCAAACATAACAAAGTCAAACTGGACCAGGTAACCACTTGGACACTACATCAACATCTCGTCATCTTCCGGTGAATAGTGCAGGCTCTCAGCATCCACTACCTTTAACATCAGCCAATTCCATGACTCCAATTCCTCAAATGTGACGTCCTCCTCGAGATCACTTAACATATATATATATACTGTATATATATATGAACACCATGTTCAAACATAAGGGTGTCCATTTTAATTTTCCTGAGGGAACTCTTCTGAAGGAATCAATAAAGTACTATCTATCTAGCTATATGTGCACTTGGTACCAGGACAATAGGCTGCAGTTCAATGATTGACTTTGTGGCTTTGTCATCGTATTTGCAGTCTCATGTTTTGGACACTCGGGTGAAGAGAAAGGCAGAGTTTTCTACCGATCACCACCTGGTGGTGAGTTGGCTCCAATAGTGGGGTAGGCCCAAACGCATTGTAAGGGTCTGCTAGGCACATCAAACAGAGTCTCCCGACAGCGAGAGTTTCAATACCCACCTCCTGAAGAACTTTGAACATGTCACGAGAGAGGCGCTGGATATGAGTCTGAGTGGACCTCTATTGTTGAGGCGGTCGATCAGAGCTGTGGCCGCAAGGTGGTCTGTGCGTGTCGTGGCAGTAATTCCAGAGGGATGCCGTCAAGCTGAAGAAGGAGTCCTATCGGGTTTGCTTGACTTATGGACAGCAGACAGGTACCAACATGCAAAGCGGCGTGTGGCTTTGGGAGTCGCAGAGGCAAAAACTCAGACATGGGAGGAGTTCAGGAAAACATGGAAAACAACTTCCGGAGGGCTTCGAAGCAATTTTGGACCATCGTTCACCGCCTCAGGAGAGGAAGCAGTGCACTGTCACTGCATTTTTGGTGGGGATGGTGTGCTGCTGACCTCCACTCAGGATGTTGTGGATCCGTGGAGGTAATACTTCGACGACCTCCTCAATCCCACCTATGAGGAAGCAGTGCCTGGGGGATCTGTGGTGGACTCTCCCATTTCTGGGGCTGAGGTTGCCGAGGTAGTTAAAAAGCTTCTCGGTGGCAAGGCTTCGGGGGTGGATGTGATCCACCGGGAGATCCTTAGGGCTCTGGTTGCTGTGGGGCTTTTTTGGTTGACAAAACTCTGCAAAATTACGTGGACATCGGTGTCGGACTAGCTCTCTTTAAGAACTAGAACCGAAGGGTGTGTTCCAACTTTTGTGGGATCACACTCCTCAGCTTTACCGGTAAAGTCTATTCAGGTGTACTTGAGAGGAGGCTACACGGGATAGTCAAACCTCAGATTTAGGAGGAGCAGTATGGTTTCCGTCCTGGTCGTGGAACTTCGGACCAGCTCTATACTCTCGGCAAGATCCTTGAGTGTGCATGGGCGTTTGCCCAAGCAGTCTACATATGTTTTGTAGACTTGGAGAAGGCATACGACCATGTCCCCCAGGAAGTCCTGTGAGGAGTGCTCAGAGAGTATGGGGTATCGGACCATCTGATTGTGGCAGTCCGCTCCCTGTATGATCGGTGTCAGAGCTTGGTCCGCATTGCCGGCAGTTTTTTTGTTTGTATTTGTTTATTTGAAGGACAATGTGCAGTTACATTAAAACGATGGCGGCACCAGATTTAGCACCATGCTAATTTTCAACTGTAGTCCTTTTATGGCCCATTTAACATTCACAATTAAAATTACGCATGGTTATACATACACAACAAAATTGAAATCACATAATGATAAGCAATTTAAAATACAAATACAATACATAGAGAATATGCGAGTTACAAATCAGTTTTTATCAAAGCCCACATAACACAGCATACAGTAGAGTGGCCATCAGATGGCACCCATAAGGGTATCATTCAGTAACCATATACCACATTGGTACTGCATACGTAAAAAATATTGTGATGTTACACGATTAGACTGGTACTCTGGTGGCCATCAGATGGTACCCATAAGGGTACCATCTGATGGTCAACTACCTGCCTGGTATTGTTAATGTGACCAGGACTGGTGGTCTATAAGTCTGTCTTTGACTGCCTGTGAGAAACTGTGAAAACTTGAGTTGTTCTTTAAATCAGGGGTGCCCATTTTGTCGATCGCGAGCTACCGGTCAATCGCGGAGTGTGTGTCAGTCAATCGCAAGCTAGGCATTAAAAAAATAGATCTAAAAATTAGCGATCAACAATCTTCACCAAGACGTTGCTTTCGTCACTTGATTGACATTCATGGCACCTAAGAGTCTTCTGAGATGGCTGGCTGCTGCAGCTCATTATTTATAAAAAAATTACTGACAAGAAGGCCAGAAACACTTTTTATTTTAACAGACTCTAGCGCTGTACCTGCCGTCAAAACTCTAAAGACCGACTGCACAGTTCCTATCTTCACAATAAAAGCTCTGCTTCATCCTGCCTACGCTAACAAAATAAGACTCTCAGAAAGCTGCCGTGCACAAGCTACCAAGCTACGGAGTTTGCCACCAACCACTTTCATGTGATATTGTACAGAAAGGAGGACTTTTGTTCTCCTCCATTTGAAAACTGCAGACGTTATCAGCACTACTGTCTGATTCCAATCAATGCAAGTTATCAGAATCAGGTAATACACCAATTTATATTCTTGTCTTCATGAAAGAAATGAATCCACATGTGTTAAACATACTTGCATTATCATTAAACACCTTTAACTTGTTAACAAAAACGTCTCTTACATAAATAAATACATATAAATGCAATATATGAATTAGGTATATCCCCTCGACTTGGTCAATTGAAAAGTAGCTCGCCTGCAGAAAAAGTGTAGGCACCCCTGCTTTAGATTGTCTGGGAGCCCATTCTATTCTTTGTTGGCTTGGTAGGAAAAGGCTGATTGGGAGAAGGCAGACCTTCTTTTTGGAACATTACAGTCACCCGTGGGTACAGACCTTAACACTCTGCTTGTTAATTGCGAGCGTAATTGTACATGTATTTTTAAGGGAGGAGGAGCTGAATCATTTAGGATCTTATGTACCAGGCTGATATTGGAGTACCTGATCAAGTTTTCAAAGCTAAGTATACTGTATTTTTCAAGTATGTTATAATGGTGGTATCGTTGAGGCTTTTTATCAAGGATTTTCAGTCTCTTTGGCTTGAGACCATGATGACATACAGTACAAAATATGTGATATGATCATTGCATTGAAAAACGATTTAGCTGCTTTCAATGATAAAAAGCTCCTGATGTGCTGGAAGTTGGCAATGTTATATTTCAGAACATGACATACCTTTTTAACATGATTTTAAAAATGTAATGTAGGATCGTTTATCACGCCTGGGTATTTAACTTCCTCAGCATTATTGATCTTGTAACTATTCACATAGATGTTTGGGAGAACACTTTGGTTTGACTTGTTTGAAAAATACATTGTGACAGTTGTATCTGTGTTCAGCGTAAGGCAGGACTCGTTCAGCTACTCTGTTGCTTTAGTCATTGTCTCGGATAGCTTAGCTGCAACCAAATTTGCATTGGAACCGTGAGTAAAGAAGTCATCAGCATACATTAAGATCTCCACATCCTCGTAGATGGAAGGTAGGTCATTAATGTACAAACTAAAGAGCAGTGGCCCCAGAGTAGACCCTTGAGGTACCCCTGTGGTACAGGAACTGAGCGGCGAAGTTTTGTCATTCATTCTTACGCACTGGGAGCAATCTGCGAAGTAAGATTGACACCATCTGATAGTGTTTGTGGAGAGATAGAAATTCTATAATTTTGCCAGCAGCACTGAGTGATTAACTGTGTCAAATGCCTTACAGTAAGTCGGACCTGTTTCCAGTGAGCATTGGACTTTGCCAGGGCTGCCCTTAGTCACTAATTCTGTTCATAACTTTTATGGACAGAATTTCTAGGTCCGGTTTGGTAGCTGCAGGATTAGGTCCTTACTTGTTGCAGGTGATGTAGTCCTGATGACTTCATCTGTCCAGGATCATCAGCTCTCGCTGAATCGGTTCAAAGCCAAGTGTGAAGCGACTGGGATGAGAATCAGCACCTCTAAGTCGGAGTCCAGGGTTCTCGCCCAGAAAAGGGTGGAGTGCCATTTCCGGGTTGGAGAGGAGATATTGCCCCAAGTGGAGGAGTTCAAGTACCTTGGAGTCTTGTTCACGAGTGAGGTAAGAGTGGATCATGAGATTGTGGTGAAGAAGGAGCTGAGCCGGAAGGCAAAGCTTTGGGTTAAGATCGAAAAGATAATATTTGTCGAGTGGCTGGGCTTTACCTTCGAAATAGGGTGAGAAGCTCTGTCATTAAGGAGGGGCACAAAGAAAAGCAGCTGATGATGATGAGGTGGTTCGGGCAACTTGTCAGGATGCCTCCCGGACTCCTCCCTGGGAAGGTGTTTCGGGTATGTCCAACCAATCGGAGGCCATGGGAAAGACCCAGGACACGTTGGGAAGAATATGTCTCCCGGCTGGCCTCGGATCACCTCAGGATCCCCCCGGGAGAAGTTGGATGAAGTAGATGAGGAGACGGAAGTGCTTCTCTGCTTGGACTGCTGCCCTCGTGACCCAACCTCGAAAAAGCGGAAGAAGATGGATGGATGGATGGCTGTGACGGTATTCTAGATACCACGGTATTTCAGTTTCAAAGTATTCACACTAATGCCGTGACGTGTGACGGTATCAAATAAAAACTTGATGAGTGTAGTTTTTTTCTAGCTCTTTCGCGTTGGCCGGGTCTAAAAATAAACTACATCTCTCGAAATCCTCTGCATAGCGTGGGAGCAGCAACATGGGGTCGTAGAACGCCATAAGGAGGAAGTAAATGTTCATAGTAGGTAAGAGGAATTGTTTTGGACATTTCCTGGAAATGTCATCAAACTCTATCTGTTATTTTGCGAACAAACGGACACACAAACCCTGGTGAAAACATAACATCATTTTCAGAGGTAGGAAAGTCTGCGTTCTGCAAAGCAAAGCGTGCCACTTTTGTCTTGAGCGTTTCCAAGTCGACACAGCCAAGTGGTCCCGGTGCATTTTGCACATTATGGCATCTTTTTTATACAAACTACTTTAAGCTCACCAGTCCATTTAGCCCAGTAGATTCTTGATGGTTCACCCTTCCAGTCGTGTTATTTTCCTCTGCTTCACTCATGTTTCTTGTTCCTGTGGCTCTGCCCCAAAGCTGCTGTGTTGTGTTAACTGTTTCCTCTCCACACCTTTTGTGTGCATTTTCCGTTTATCCACGCCTTTTGTGTGCATTAGAATTGTCCCGATACCAATATTTTGGTACCGGTACCAAAACGTATTTTCATACTTTTCGATACTTTTCTAAAAAAAGGGACCACAAAAAATGGCATGAAAGTAAAGAAAACGCATTGAATGAGGTGTGTCCAAACTTTTGGCCTGTACTGTATATATATATATATATATATATATATATATATATATATATATATATATATATATATATATATATATATATATATATATATATATATATATATATATATATAGATCAAAAACTAGTTGATATCATGGGAAATGACTGTCAATTTCATTTTCTTGAGCAAAAATACGTATAGAGAACTTGTTTGTGAAATGAATGTCACCACAACGCTATGGGTCCTTTAAGGTATGGAAAATGTTCACCTGTACATTACTGAACAATCATAAAAATACATTCAATCTAACATAAACATATTATTTTATGATTTAATGATCAACTAAGTGTTTTGCTTTTCCAGGGTGCTTGCGCAACGTCACATTTCAACCGGGGTGTGACTTTTCTGCCGGCACGACGCAAAGCAGCAATATAATTTGCTCACACATAAATCAAGGGTGTAAAGAGCATTAATTAGAAATGCATTAAAAATTCAGACCCACCAGCAGGTGTTCAAATAAAGGATTAAGAAGACATCCATTATACAACATAAGAGAACATTTTAATTGTAATTCCTGGTTTGATTTACAGGGCGAAAACAATCAGGCACATTGCACATTTGATTGCACATTTTGTGGAAAAAAGTAAATTAATGAGGAAACGCCGTTCCCAGCAATAAATTCATACTCTTACATTAAGATTCAAGGTGGATGTTGTTATAAAAGCTTATTTACACGCCTGTTCTCAACAAAACTGTGCACAAAAATTCATGTGATTACAATAGTGTTAATTAATTCATTTCTTAAACTTATTTCTTTCTATTCCTTGCTGATTTGACATTATGACAAAATAAAGTGTTTTTGTGGCATTTTCAGCACAGCATGGCTGCCATTTGTTTGAGTGCATTGCTGCTGGGGTTCGTGCACATGAACAAAGCTTGTGCAAGCACGGTGATGTTTATGTTGCCGTTTCTTAGCTATAGCACTCAAAGTTACATGAAAGTATGTGATCACACATCAGTACCGTCACAGACGCCATATTGCAGTGGTGCTGAAGTACTTGAGCACCAAATGTTATGACTTGATGAATAAAGTTTGTGAATTCTCCAACCTCCTCTGTGTTTCTGATTACTGCATTATGGCAGCTGCTTAATTAGCTGGGCCTGTGTCATATGCTGCACACTTGGGGGGGGGGGAGTGTGTGTGAAAAAATACCATCCTGCTTGCTCATTATCGGCCTCGATCCACGTGTTGTTTAATCTCTCTTGACAGACATTCCTAGTGACATGGCGACAGATGTCAGCAGAGGCTCATAAAGGGTGCACCTAGAATAAGAAGTAGTCTTTTCTTTCTCTGTCAAGGATAACCGTTTTGATAGTTACTACACAGAACCATGTATTATTGGTTCCCCGGCGCCACAGTCCAGGATAAGAATAGACTGCAGCGCATCGTACGTGCTGCAGGAGAAGGTGATTGGCTGCAAGCTCCCATCCCTCCAGGACCTGTTCTCCTCCAGTACCAGGAGGCGTGTGGGTCGGATCACAGCTGACTCTTCTCACCCTGGACACAAACTATTCTCCCCTCTCCCCTCAGGCAGGAGACTACGGTCCATCCAGACCCACACCTCCCGCCACCTGAACAGTTTTTTCCCCTCGGCCATCAGGCAAATGAACAATAACTCCTAACAGCAGCTCCTTGAATTCCTTGAATCCCTTCTAAGTCTATCTGATAGCTCAGTCACAGCTCTTTTTATACCAAATATGTGTTATATGTGTTTTATGTCGCACGTTTGCACCAAGAAAAATTCCTAGTTTGTGAACCCGTTCTCAAACAATGGCAGTAAAACGATTCTGATTCTGATTCTGATTCTGATTATGTTTCCGTGTTGCTTCATCACTTTTTTCAATTGACAATCTGCAACACAAATCCATTTTAACCAAACCCCAAGTACAGTCAATACTATGCATATATTTATACATTATAACTACAAGGCTACCTCCAATTTTGTTTGTAATCCGTTCCAAAAGGTCAGGCAAAAACTAAATAGTATGGAAACCAAAACTATTTTTACATAAGAAATAATGTGCTGTAAATTCAGTTAATCCGGTCCAGACATCCAAAAATATGAACACAAAACCCATTTTAGAGACAAATTCTAATTTCACATGCAAAAAAAAAGCAAAATACATGTAAGTGATGAATGAAATGGATAAATGAATGTGGGGGGAGGTGTGGCCAGCGCGCCTGCAGGAGCAAAGGTCACCGCCTCTGTCTATGGTGCTGAGGACGAGCACCGTCGGATGGGGGCGGGGCATGTGCTGACGGCGAGACACAGCTGACAGGTGATTAGATTTCACAGGTGGTACGTGTTAATCTAATCATCTGTTGTCTTTAACAGTAAGCAGCTGAGAGCAGGGGAGGAGAGAAGGACTGGGAGAGACTGAAAAGTCACGGACTTCTGAAAAGACATTTTGATTCATTGTTGAGCATTAAAACTTTGTTAAAAACTGCACGCCTGGCTTCGGTGACGTGTGTACAGTGGAACTGCTAGGAAGCAATTTCTACAATGAACTTTAAACATCACTTTTACTTTTATTCACATTTTTCTGAACATGGCGATGAGCAGAGCAAAGGTGTGGGGACACCACCTCCACACTTTTGTAAGAGTTTTTGTTTTTCTCACCTTCTTTATCAAGTGCTGGCAAGTGCAGTCATACTGAATTCTATTCACTTTAAAGGGGAACTAAACTTGTTTTGAAATTTTGCCTATCGTTCACAATCATCATGAAAGGCATAACGACGGATGGATTTTTTTTTGATGCATTCTAAATATTGAATAAGTTCGCTTACAGAAGAGCTCCTCTATTTATTTTAAAATCCAATAAATAACCAGTCAAAAAGCACCAACAATACTCCATTAACATTTTGTGACTTGAATATTAACCAAGTATTGATAATATTGTTATAATAAGTGCTAACACAGACAAAACAATGTGATCACTACTGTGTGTCCCTTTGTTTACATCATGGATTGGTCTACTGTTTCCTCGCTTCCCTGCTCCCTGTAAATTTATTCTAGATCATAAATCAAGCCTCTCACCCAGACAGAAGAGGTCTGAGTATGTGTTCCGACAAGTTGGTACACTTTGACAGCAATGTAGGATTTAGAAATTGCCAGAACGACACAAAAACGACCCCCCCCCCCCCCCCCACCCCCCCCCTTAAGCAGGGGTGTCAAAAGTGTGGCCCGGAGGCCATTTGCGGCCCGCAGCTAATGTTTTAAAGGCCCACGGCACATTCTAAAAATACTATTAAAATAAACAAAAACATAACAAAAGTGGAATAAAAAAAGCTTACAGGTGAAATATAATTTAGAAAAAGTTGCAATGTTGACTAATGAAACAAATAATTTTTTTTCTTTAAAACTGTCATTGCTCAAAACATAATATTGAATCAAAATCAATGTTTTTATGAATTATTGACTTTGATTATTTCACATCAAATATTCCACTTTGAAAAATATTTTTTGTGGAATATTTTTCATATTTTGTGTGTTTGCCATAAAAAAAACATAGTTTTCTTTGACAAAAAAGGGCAGAAAACAAACAAACAAAAAAAACAACATTAAAAAAAAAACAACAACTTAGAACTGACGGATAGATCTAAAGTTGATGTAGACTCTAGAGATTTAAGCGTTAAATAAATAATGTATGTGTGCCTGGCACACGATTATCATAATTTCATGACCTAAGCAAAAAACATTTTTACACTTTTATACTGAAATAAATACACCTACAACTTATTAAATACAAATATAGAAAAACTACCGGCTGCCGGTAAAGTTTAGATCCATGAAGGAAAGAAAGAAATTAAATAAATGTTTATAACTGAATACATTTACATATGCATCAAAAATAAATTTTTTTGTATTAATTTTTTAATAAATTAAGTAACGTTTATGAGAACCTTTTCCCAAGACACAATATAGAATGTGATGTATAACAGGATAATGCATACATTTATCATTGTTTTCAAAACGGTTACAAAAAGTGGGACCCCAAAAATTTACTGTGGGACCCCATTTTTATGACTTGATGGGGTCCCTGGGACCCCATTTTGAAAATTCCTAGCGCCAACACTGCTAATGACAGCAGACATTGCACAGTAAGTGATGTTTTATTATGTTTTGTTGGCTCTCATGAAGTCCTACTAAGAGTGTATGGATTCACTCCATAACATTCAGCCATATCCAATACCTGGCTTGTAACTTTGGCTCTAAACCTTATAATCGGCCGACTGTAGCAGGCCGGCCTGCCTGAATGGGGCCGGTGGTCTTTTGCTTGGGTTAATATTGCCAGCTCCCCTTACCTTTCCCTTCTTTCTTTCCTTTCTTTTGTGATCCAAGTATTCATTACATGTATGTATTGTTGCATTTGAAGCGATCGTAATGTTGATAATAGAGGTATTATTATTCATCATCAATATTATTTATATTGAAATTATTATTGTTTCAATTGTAGTGCAAGAACAGTTATTGTCAATACCGTTTTATTACTATCTACTTTAATCATTTGTTTTTCCTTATAATTTCTGATATCATATTTGTACACATATTGTAATTGCTGATGTAGTACTCTTGTTGTTTTTGTTTTCGTTATGTTTAGGAGGGAGTGCAGAGTAGACGTCACAGACCACCAGAGGGCATAGTTATAAAGCTCTATGATTTGTTATAGACAATATATATATAAATATATATATATATTATATATATATATATATATATATATATATATATATTTATATATATATAATATATATAATATATACAATATGTATACAAATCAAACAATAATAGTATAATCTAAACTAGAGAATGGAGTGTGACTAAATTCAAGAGTGTATGGTGTAAGACTATGTGTGGGTATTAGCTGTTGAGTGTTACTGTAATGTTGAGTGAGAAGCAGGAAGTCCCGGTGGGGAAAGGCTGAAGAAGGTCCGTAACACAAGCGGGAGGTCTGTGGGGCTGGAGAGAGAGATGTCGCAAGGTCCGTGTCCAAAGCGGGGATCGAGGATCGAGGATCGAGGGAGGCAGTCCGGAATCCAGAGGGAAACAAACAAGGAATCACAGGGAGAAGACGAGACTCACAGCTCATCACGTGGAACAAAGGCAGACTGCAGGAAGGACGACAAGGAAGACAATGAGACCAAATAAACCTGACGGTGGAGAACACAGAGAGCGAAGCAAGGTTGGATAGAGCTGCATGATAGCTTACGGTACTCAACAGAAGACTACGTTCTGGCCCGGAACGCAGGTCTGCACCGGCTTAAGAAGGTAGGACCTCTGATCAACCACAGGTGCGCTGATTGCTGGTGATTGACCACAGCTGCCCACCGCAGCCAGTCTGGCGTGCGCTTTGCGCGCTCTCGGAGGTGCGCTCAGCGCAGCGCACAGATGAATGCGCACTGACGTGCGCCCGTGCCGCAACAGTTTTGTGTTATTGTTGTCTCTCCCTTTCTTGTCCCCAGAATTTCTCCCTCTGTCTTCTTTTTTACTTCTTTCTATGCCCTCGTGCTCCAGTCCAGCTGCGTCAAACACTACATATATCTAAACACTTAATAATGTGAAATACAAATAAGGCAACAAGAGAAATATCCCAGACTTCTCTTTTGTAGAGTAAATCTGTAAAGCAGATTTGACCATCTTCTGTACATAACCAATTTGATTTGCCTGAGTGGCTGGACGGGACAATATGAAGATAATAATAATGATTACAATGATACAAAAATAAATAAGATAAAATAGGCTTACTCTGATATTCGGTAGCAGTGGTAAGTGAAGGGGAATAATATTATAAAATGGGATGTAATGTATAGTATTAACCAAAAACCAGGCGGACTGCCTCTATGAGACTTGGTTGCAAATCAACAATAAAAAAAAAAAAATCATGTTAAAAAAAATCACTGAGAGTGAGTCAGCCTCACCAACGAGCGGGATTCTTTGTTTTGGACCCGGAATTCTGTGTAATAATAAGCGGACGAACAGACTAGCTTGTTACAAGTAATAACTGGCCAAAATTAAAACTGGGGCAACATTTTCGCAAATATTTTCATCCAAAAATGATTCACAAAAAGTGTGTGGTACTAACGCCAAGGTACTATGCCCAATTTCTCTGCTTTTTTAAAATTAATTTTATTATTTATTTATTTGTATTTATTTATTCAAAATGTTTTTTTTTGTTTTGTTTTTTAACTTTTAATATAAATGTCTTATTTATGTATTTAACTTTAATATATTCAGTTTGTATTAATTGTATTTACTATTCTTTTTTTTGTAAATCATTTTGATTACCTCATGTCTTTCGTCTCTCTCTGTCATCACATCATAAACTATATAAACACAAATGTTATTGTCTTATCTCCATCCAGCCATCCATTTTTTACTGCTTGTACCTTTCTCATCCTATTAAAAAAAGGAAACAATCATAGAAAGGTGGTGAATAAACTATCAATAAGTGTTTAGACATGGATAATTGTGCAAGTGTAAACGTGATGTACTTTCAAGTAAAGTGTTAAAGCACGTCACAAACACATCAAACCCTGAGCACTAACAATGTGCAGCTCATTTGCACTGCCAGTGTTATTCAGTTAGTGAGTTGTGTTCAGTCTATTGTTTTACTGTCCATTGTTTTGTTTTATTGCCATGACTTAACCTAGTGAGTGGACAGATGTTGGCACTGGAAAAACCAAAAGCAAATATCACACGATCGAGGATAGTTTCAGCAGATGGAGTATTAAGTATCAAACTTTCATTCTAAATACTATGTTCTCATCTGTGTTGCAAACCTCGCACTCATGGCCAGTCACAATTAACCTGCTGAAACACTTACGTCACTTCTATTTGCTTCAGCTAAGTGCACGTCCTTGTGCACCGTGATGTGATGTATTTTAAAGTAGTCCACTTTTACTGAGACTTTAATGTTTATGCCAGTTTCTTTAAAGAAGGATTACTTCAGCAACACAAAGTGTTTGCAGCATGCATTATTGGAGACATCAAATAGCTCAGAAATGTTGATTGCTTGACAGAAATTAGTCATATTATTGCTGTTTTTTTATTTACCATCAGATTTATAAGGTAACTGCACTTGTTTGAAATGTTATCTATCGTTGATCATCCTTATGTCAGACAAAAACACATCTATTTCCCTTTTACGTGCATTGTAAATAGTAAAACAACTGCTAGTAAGGGGCAGCTAACAATGCAGTTAATGGGGATTTGATCTATTCCGCCCATAAAGTCCTCTAAAAACATTCCAAACCTCCAACACCCTTTTAAATACATGCTGTAAGTGTATATGTAATGAAGTACAAGGCACATTCTTAACTCTATGGAATATCTACAGTATTTTCATCAATTTAAGCATTACTTGAACTTATTTGCTGGTCGCAGTGATTTCACAGAGCGTATAGCAATGGTAGTGTTCATTGTTATGCGTTCTGTGAAATTAATGTCAACAACAACGTAAAGTAGCACTTTCTGTGTTTGCTACCACTAATGGCAGACTCTGTGAGCACCTTGGAGCGTTATTATTTAGCACCATTGTTATAAGAACATAATACAGTAACTTACATTGTCTGCTCTCACTGGAAAGCCGGCTGGTAGGATGGCTGTATCTTTCAGCACTTGTGCTCTCCTTGAGCTGGTAAATTCAGAATAACCCTCACCCCTAAGATGAAAAATGTTTTCTAGCAATGTCACAATGTTCTTTTGCTGCGTTCGATTTGTTGACAGCCATGTTGTATCAATTATTTAGCGAGTGGATTTTCAAAGTTGACCAACTTCCCAGCTTGGTGCCACAATTTTCTACTATATAGGTGAGATACATGATTTAAAACCTAGCATTAACTCAAAGGCAATACAGCAGCATCAGGAGCAGCTTAAAGTCCTTCTTTATTTAATTTCATGGCGGGTTGCATTATTAGCAGCAATGTGTCACAATGCCAGAAAAGTAGTTCCTCTGTGTTAGCTTTTACAATAACAATGTCGCTATAGTTTGGTTATCACGCAGGTCAGGGCATGTAAGTGGAACGTTATTTGTGTTTTTTTAAAATATTTTTAGAGCTTTTTTAAAGCTGGATTAGATGAATCCCTTATACCTGTATTGTTTGCCATTTGGTAATAGCAGTTTTTCACTATTGTATTCTTGTTTCATGGGTTGTGAATGATGGGTAAACATGCCAAAGAAAAGAGCGGTTCCCCTTTGAGTGTTCATATATGTGGTTGGAGTTTACAGTTACTGTTTGCAATTGTTTATTTTTTGCCCCTCAATTAAGCAACATATTTTTACACAGCGAGTTCTCAGTACAAATCAGGCAGGTGTACCTAATATTTTGGACAGTGAGCATATATTCTCTCTGGTCAAGTTCCAATATTGTGGCTCAAACTAATAAGAATGAATACGTTTGCACATTGTGTTCAAGTAACTATACTTCTTCTTTAAAAGACTGATTTCCACACCTCTAAAAGTCCAACAGATGTTCCACTGATGCCTAATGGACCTGCTTGTGCAATGTGCAAGGAAGTGTGGAGGGCAATTAGTTGCATGTGGCTCTGATTAGCACTGATTTCACTACACAACCCAATGCAATATCGAGAGCAACACGCTTGATTACTGCTGAGGCTCTTTTTTGTCAGCAGGCAATAAAGTGAGTATCAGACATCCAGGTCATCACAGGTAAATATTATGAACTTGTAGCAGGGATGTCCCGGTAAGGCCATAAGCATATTCTGCATCCAAAAATCCAGCATGTGAAGCTGAAATAACTGGCTTCAGATGTATGAGCTTGCCCCCAAAAGAGGTTTGCTTACTCTGTGATCTCATTCTTAAATGAAACCAATTTGCCTAGAAATTGGTTCTAAGGCCTAATGCTGAACTCCGTACACCAGCTCCACGACACACACACTTTTTTGCAAACACACTTTCACAGTCACACTGCTTCCAACCCTTCAAATCATGTTTGACTTTGAAGTGCTAATTTTGGAAGTTTAGCCAATTTTTATTTGCTGCTTTGAAATGTATCCCCTAAGCTGCTGCACCAGCAATGAAATATACAGACCTTTACAATGAGGGATAAGTGACCAAAATGAGAAGCGCCTGGTTTTCTTCTCTCACATTATATAACTGTGAAAATTCCCCACATAGCACTTTCCCCTGTGCCATCAGTGCCTCAATTCAAAGCTGATGTACATACTTTTTAACTTACTCCCAGTGCCTCCCTTGTTGGAGCTATTTTGGGGTATGAACAATACAAACAATACACTTCTTGCATTTGTAAACAGAAGCATTATTACTGTGGTTTGGTTAGAAGTGTTTTGGGGGACATTGTTACGTCCAATATTGCCCCAGATGTTGGCATTTTTTGCCGAGCAATTTCCATGACAAGGGTCAAAATAGCACATTTTTATCACATATAACTAGTGTTGGGTTAGTTACTGAAAACCAGTAACTAGTTAACTCAGTTACTTACACCCAAAAATAATGCGTTACTGTGAAAAGCAACTAGTTACTTATATACAGTATATATATATATATATATATATATATATATATATATATATATATATATATATATATATATATATATATATATATATATATATATATATATATATATATATATATATATATATATAATATATATATATATATATATATATATATATTATTTTTTTTAAAGGCCCCCTTTAATGCCCTTTTAGCCTTCATTTCAGTACTGTTATTGCACTGGAGAATAATGCAATCTGTTGATCAACTTGACATGCATTTGCATCACTGAACTCTGCTAAGCAATGTGCTCTACATACAACACACAAAGACAAAGATATGTTTCAAAGGGCCAATTTGTTTCAGGCCAGAACAAATTGACAAAACTATTTTAAATGGCTGCAACATAACATACATAAGTAACAAACAGCATAATAACAACATAGCTGTAAACCAAAGAAGGCACACACTTTATACACAAAGCCTAACCAGGCGTTTTTTTTCTCTCAAGAAATTCTGAAATAAAATCATGTCTGAAGCCCAGAACACTCTACACATTTCCCTAGTTTTAGTTTAGAGATAAGAAAAGATTGGTCTGGCCCACTAGCATCCCTCTTTATGTTTGTGAACTTTATAGTCTATACATTTAGAGTGATGTGATAGTCAAACACTCTAGAAGTCTAGAATGAAAGAGCATATAAGAGAATTGACAGAGTGTGTGTACCTTCAGTGCGCAGTGCCTCGTTAAAATCCAGTCGCTGTTGGAGGTGGAGGTGAAGTGTGTCTCTCTTTACTAGCTTCGTCGAAGCATGTTGCTTTTGTAGCTGTTTCAGCAGATTTTAATTGCTACGATATGATCTTTGATCCAAGACACAACTTACAGTTAACTAAAATGTTCTTTTCTTTGTGGTCGACAAAAGAAAAGTAGTGAGAATATCTCCATGTTAAAAAACTCGACTTCTGGCTCCGCCATGATGTAAACACAGACACGCCCCCTCCCACACACACACATACACACATACACAGCGCACGCCTCTTTTCCGGTCGCCTCTTCTGCAGCGCTCCAATAAAACACACTCAGATCTTTTCAGTTTCTAGCCGATACTACATAAAAAATAACGTAAAATAACGCAGTAACGTATCATGTAGTAACAGTAACCGAGTTACTGAATATTAAAAACAAGCGTTTGATTACTATTTACCGCCGAAAGTAACGGCGTTTTTGTAACGCGTTAGTCCCAACACTGCACATAACTGTCTGTAGGCCTCAATTTATTCCAACGCATAATTTCAGCTAAAACATCAAACTGTGACAGCCACTTGAGCTTGATCGTACAAAAAACTGGCAGGGTTTAAAGAAGTAATTTATATAGCATGTGTTTACCGAAGTGAAGGAGAAGGTGCAAATATGGCCTTTGTCCAACTTGTATATATCTGTGGTGGACATGTGATGTTATAATGTAAAATAAATAAATACAAAGTCAAGTACTTGCAATTACATGAGAAAATGGGGGGATTTTCACACAAATTACAGGTCTAATGACGAAAAATATCCACAAAACTGCCTTTAAAACTACGGCCTCCAATTATATATTATATCTTTCTGATATCCACAATTTAAAATCAGTACTTGATATACAGTATGCCCCTGAGAACCAGCGTTATAGTTTGGGGATTTTAAAGGTTTTTTTTTGTGTTTGAACAAAAAAAAAATATAGATATGAATATATATATATATATATATATATATATATATATATATATATATATATATATATATATATATATATATATATATATATATATATATATATATATATATATATATATATAAAGGAGGATTACTTGCAAATTCTTCAGGAAAACCTAATTTTATCAGCCCGGAGGTTGGGTCTTGGGTGCAGTTGAGTGTTCCAACAGGACAATGACCTCAAACACATGTCAAAAGTGGTAAAGTAATGGCTAAATCAGGCTAGAATTAAAGTTTCAGAATGGCCTTCCCAACAATGTGGACAATGCTGAAGAAACAAGTCCATGTCAGAAAACCAACACATTTAGCTGAATTTTGTCAAGAGGAGTGGTCAAAAATTAAAGCAGAAGCTTGCCAGAAGTTTGTGGATGGCTACCAAAAGCGCTTTATTGCAGTGAAACTTGCCAAGGGACATGTAACCAAATATTAACATTACTGTATGTATACTTTTGACCCAGCAGATTTGGTCACATTTTCAGTAGACCCATAATAAATCCATAAAAGAACCAAACTTCATGAATGTTTTTTGTGACCAACAAGTATGTGCTCCAATCACTTTATCACAAAAAAATAAGAGTTGTAGAAATTATTGGAAAATCAAGACAGCCATGACATTATGTTCTTTACAAGTGTATGTAAACTTTTGACCACAACTGTATAAATATATATATATATATATATATATATATATATATATATATATATATATATATATATATATATATATATATATATATATATATATATATATATATATATGAATAACATTTAACTTTTGACCACGACTGTATAAATATATATATATATATATATATATATATATATATATATATATATATATATATATATATATATATATATATATGAATAACATTTAACTTTTGACCACGACTGTATAAATATATCTATATATATATCTATATATATATCTATATATATCTATATATATATATATATATAGATATATATATATATATATATATATATATATATATATATATATATATATATATGAATAACATTTAATGGTGATTCTTTAATCAAAATTTTGCATAGATTATGTTTTACAGACCATCTTGAAGCCACTTTCTGATCGTCTCTTCAGGATGTACTGTTTTGCTGTTTTGTGGGCGGTGTTATTTACGTGCCTCCACTTCGACAGCGTTTTCTCCCCGTCATTCATGTCGTAGTTTTTAGTTCTTCCATATGGAGTCGATTGACAGATATAAGTTAGAACTGTATGTTACTCTGTATTAGAATGACAACAGTGGAGTACACGTGTGTACAAGCTAGTCGGCTTCACAACAAGAGGATAGAAAAAAAGAAGGAATGTATTGATTTCTTGTGCAGTTATTTGGGTACATTTCTACCATACTGTATATGGAGATAACTACTGAAGTCACACTTGGGAAAAACCTCACAAATACACAAAATCAGGTAGCAATAGGTAAGAAAAGTTGGTTTTGCATTTAAGGAACAAAGGTGACAATCATATCAATATTGTCCCAAAGATCCCAGGTGCATTTATTAGTATAAAAACATATTAGCAACTGTAACTATTAAGACAAAAAAACATGACAAAGTATTTACCATGATAAAATAAGCACATTAAAACGCTGCTTTAACTTTACAATCTGATTTAACACTACAGTCTTACTGCTTTAAATGTGTGTCCACTTATTTCACAAAACTTATTAAGCATATTCTTCTCTTCTTCTCAAATTCCTCTTTTCTTTACAGCCCTATTTGAGGCGGCTCCCTCTTAAATGGAGCAAACGGGACGTACAAACTTGATCAGATAGTTGCTGGATGTGAATGTGTGGTTATCTTCTTGGGGTATTAAGAGAAAGTAAGAATACTGGGTGGGATGTATTTGTTCAGGAGGTTATTATTATCACCATAATGGTTGATATTGTTAGAGGGGCTACATTCACACAATTAAATAGATCCGATTGGCCCCTGAGCGGGCAACCCAGCTAATAACCACGGCAGGAGAAAAGCTCTGGGGAGAGAAGATTTGGAATGCGGGCCCCTTCGCTTCTTTAGCACTGCCCTGCTAGACTTGGCAATAAATTGTTCTGCTAATCAGCTTTTTCAAAAGAGTATTTACTGCTTGTTTTGTGCACATTGTAGTCCTCAATGAAATCTGAAATTGGACTTTATTAAAGTGCAATGATCCCCGTTTAGAGCAAATATACAGCGAGAGGGTGACAGCATAGCCTTTTTTGTGGCGTTCAGCTCTTTTCCAAACATTTTCTGTTGGCCTTTCCCAGATGGATATGCAAAATGAACTGATGTGGCATTAATGATGATTGATGTTTGCATCGCTAATATTAAAAGAGTGGTTGAAATAAAGTAAACGACAAGCCAGCACAATTATTCCGGCGGCAAATGAGATCTCTGTTGCACTGACATACTTTCTGTTTGCAGGTGAAGAATGCCTCATATATGATGAATTAATTGCGGCAGCCTGCCATCTGTGTTTTAACGCATTACGTAGCTCACAAAGTGGAATGCTGTTTGATGTGCACCTTTTGTCTTGACATTTCTTCCTTGATTGAGCACCATAACAACATCACATCCTCCAGCCCTCCAATTCAAAGTCTGTTTCAATTTGGGACCAAAGCATACAAAGGCATTGAGCTACCCTTTTAAATGTTGCCCATTTCCAGTAGCCAATGGGATGTCTTACTCTTTTCTTTTTCTTTTTTTCTTACCTATCTCTTTCTTTCTCCAAGTTTGGGCCAGTAAGCAAGCATCAAACATTCAGATAAAAATTGATTCCAGTAATTTCTGACCTGAGATCCATCACAGAGAAAGGCTTTAAAAGGTCACACATGTAATAAGTTCCTACGGTCTCAGTCCTTCAAATAAAAGGCCTTTAGTCTGCCATGGAAGGCTGGTATATAGAAATAATTGAGTAGTCTGTGGACCATTCATTTCATCCGTGTGACTCGGTGACAGTGCAAGGCCTGCTGGGCTCACGAAGGTTGTTCTGGATTCTTTTCAGCCGTCTGGAAAATAGTTTGTCTCTGAAAGGCGAGCGCCTCCAACTTTGCAGCGGCACGTTGGAGCGCTGACACTCGACCACCCTCCATCGCATGGCTTCAAATTGGAAAGTGGAATGAACATCACATGACAGAAAAGGATGACTGAAAGCAGTTATTAAATTAAGAGCCTCTTTCGTATTTTTGAATAACTTGTAAACCTGGCTTTTAGAGGCCATTAGGGCTTTTTATCTATCAGGAAGGAGGAGATAGAAGGCAGCCTCAGTTTCTACCACAATAATGTGTGTCATTGCTTCAAGCAAATGCATCCCACTGTCAATACTTAGGCCTGGTCCAAAAATCTATTTTATCGATAAATTACAGATTTTGTTGTTGCAGATTGTGCAAAAATCAATAACTGTCAGGACATGGAGTTTGGTGCAGCTCACTGCGAGGATTTCGCAGCTTGCTGCAAGGAATGTTTTCCCGTGGTGCAAACGGACTATAGCAGACTTTGGAAGAAGGTAGGAACATGTTTAATCTTGACTATAAAAAGAACAAACAAAAGGTGCGCACAATGCGGAGACACAAACTTAGCGTATGAAAACAAAACTAACACTAAGACAAAAACTATGGACATGAAACAAAACTACACTTACTGTGACGTGAAACAGAGCAGCATGAACTATGAACAAGCAGAGCATGATAATGTCAGTAACTATGGCAAGAAGTGAGCAATGTCGCATGGTATTTTTTTGTTTTTGTTTTTTCTTTGTTTTGGTTTTTTTCATACAAAAATACAGTCATGTGTGCTTACGGACTGTATCCCTGCAGACTGTATTGATCTATATTGAGAAATATTAATAACAGAAAGAAACAACCCTTTTGTGCAAATGAGTGTGAATGAGTGTAAATGGGGGAGGGAGGTTTTTTGGGTTGGTGGACTAATTGTAAATGTATCTTGTGTTTTTTATGTTGATTTAATAAAAAAAAAAAATAATAATAATAATAAAACATTTTAATTTGTTTTAATTTTTTTTTAATTCTTGTGCGGCCCGGTACCAATCGATCCACGGACCGGTACCGGGCCGCAGCCCGGTGGTTGGGGACCACAGATGTAGACCACAAAATAGTGTTTTAATTTATTTAAAAAATCACAATATGACCCCTTTAACGCGCCTTATAATCCGGTGCGCCTTTTGTATGAAAAAAGACCTAAATAGACCCGCTCATCGGCAGTGCGCCTTATAATCCGGTGCGCCTTATGGTCCGAAAAATACGGTATGTTGATGTCATAGATGCCTATAAATTGTGCCATTAATTTTCTCCTTTCAAACTACTAGTTTTAAAGGAGTTTCACATTAAAGCAACACTTGTTTTGAATTATCTGTCATTTGTATTTATTGGTTTCTTTCAAATTTAGGGAAAAAAATCTAAATTAAATTTTTGGTGGAAATATTTTATTTTTAGGCCACATCACGCAGCCCTATTTAATCTGCAAACATTTGCATGAACACGGGGGAAATAACTTCAACTGGAGATTTGTGGGGGTTTTGTTCTGCGATACTAAGCAATTTATTCATGTCCTACTAAAAAAAGATGACAGTTGTGTAATTAAAAACTAAAAGGTCTTACATTCAGGCCTAACAAACGATGAAACAAAGCAATTAACTATGAAGAAATGTCAGATCTTTCAGTCCATCCTGATACAGTAGGCTATTTGAATAATAATCTCCTCTATGATGCCTCTTACACATCTTCTTTTGAAGGGGCCACATCACCACCTTTTTCACTCGTTCTCTCTAGTCTCTGCTCTCCACAGATCAACGTATCCTTCGCCATTTGAAAGGGAAAGGGAGCAAGCTTCCATCAAAATGCATGTCACAGAAATGAACAGCTTCTTATAATCGCTCCATCTGTGATGAATCCAGGAAGATGTAATTATCTGTCCTGCAGTTTTAGTCAAATTCTACTTCTGAATGAGGGAGGACCCTTTTTAAACACTAGATGCACATTTTCCTCTGCCAAGTGCAAAATGTATTGTATTATTATTTGTACTATTATAAATGTTTTATTGTGTGCTATTTTAACGATGAAACAACAATGCAACCATCCCCCGCCCCCCCAACCCAGAATAGAAAATGGTAAGATTTTCATCCTCTGTGGCTTGCCAACATACGGATGGACAAACACAAATACGGATCTTTCCCCCTTTTTTATGCTTTTGTTGAAGACATGTATTTTCTATTTGTGGCCTTTGAGTTGTGAGGGATATTTTGCCTGTCCAAAAGTCTTCTTATGTAAAGACAACCAGGAAGTGAGTTCCTAATATACACCTAGACTAGTGTTGTAATATTTTGGTACCGGTACCGGTACTAAAATGATTTTGGTACTTTTCTAAATAAAGGGGACCACAGAAAAATTGCATTATTGGCTTTATTTTAACAAAAAAATCTTAGGGTACATAAAACATATGTTTCTTATTGCAGTTAAGTCCTAGTGAATAGTGAACATACTAGACAACTTGTCTAGTAGTAAGTAAACAAATAAAGGTTCCTAAGTAGCAGTGGCGTGCAGTCACTAGAGGCCGTGCCTCCCCTGCCATCATGGGAAGAAAAAAAAAAAGTAAAAAGAAAAAAAAAAAAATTAAATTGTTACATGTATCCAGTGATTATACTAAAGTTATTTTCCATTTAACTTCACCAGTTTTAGATTATTTTTGTTTTTATTTTCACATTTTTGTTCAAATACTGAGAAGAGACGGTGCGGTGATCAGCAGCCAGTTGAGGCACGTCACTGCGTTGTGCCTCAACATGGATTGCGCAATGACTCGACTAACTGCTGGCCTGCTGTGCAGTGAGACCGTATTGCTATATGAATTATATTATACATTTCCATAGTTTAGTTAGCTGAGGTATATAATGTACAGTGTATTTTGTCAACAACTGTATGTGTGTAACGTATTTATTGTGCTGAGCATTCATAAACTCTGCTGCGAAGACACACTGTGTGAGGCTCGTCTCATAACCCCGCCTCCTGGTGCCAAGCACCTCCGCCGCAGAATGCACCGCCCGACGGGAGCGCCACACCAACCAAAGCCCACACTCAAACCCTCCACGTGCAAGACCGAATCCACCCAAAAAAAGTCACTTAACAAGAAGCCAAAAAGTGCAAAAACAACAATGCTCGCGCTGGAGAAGCCGCGAACGACCGCAGGGACACAACATTAGGTACACCTGCACTGCAGGTTCATATGTTTGTAAATCTGACTGTGATGATGCAGTCGTGCCTCACCAGACATTAATCTCACCGCACGCCACTGCTAAGTAGTCTGCTGACATATGTAGTAACATATTGTGTCATTTTCCATTCTATTATTTTGTCAACATTATTAAGGACAAGTGGTAGAAAATTAACTATTAATCTACATGTTCATTTACTGTTAATATCTGCTTACTTTGTCTTTTAACATGTTATATCTACACTTCTGTTAAAATGTAATAATCACTTATTCTTCTGTTGTTTGATACTTTACATTAGTTTTGGATGATACCATAAATTTGGGTATCAATCCGATACCAAGTAGTTACAGGATCATTCAAAGGTCATATTCAGTCCTCATGTGTCCAGGGACATATTTCCTGAGTTTATAAATATAATATAAATTTTTTTTAAACAAAAGAAGATGTGATGCCAAAAAATATCGCCGTAATCATAGCAGTATTGACTAGATACATGCCTGTACTTGATATCATTACAGTGGATGTCAGGTGTAGATGCACCAATGGCGTTTATTTACATTGTGACGCCGGTGAGCTATTGTATCCTCCTACGTCATGTAGTGAAACATGTTTAGTTTTTCCTCGTCCTGCAGGGACGATACTTGTAAGAAACGTACTTTATTTGTCGCCATGGAGGCGAGGATTACTGATTAAGAAGTAGCTAAAACACTGTCGACGGCGGATGGATGTTAGCCGTTAGCTAGCTAGCCATGTCTTAAAGCATCTCTTCCCGAGGGCGTTTCAGTGTTATAACTTCACCTTTATCTTTAGTTACTAAGCCCAAATGCGTCCGTTCTCCCTTTTCTGTCTACACACTGTGTCTGCTTGTAAGTACTCCTTGATTGTGTGCCGCCGAACATGCTCGTCTGCTCGTAAAACCAGCAAAGTCATGACGTGACTCCGACGCAGGCGCGGGGCGGTGCGGGAACGGTACGTTTCAGAGAGGGTATCATACCGAAAATGATTCATTAGTATCGCGGTACTATACTAAACCTAACCTAGACAAACAAAAAAATACAATACAAATAAAATGCAATACACCATTTTGTTTTCAATGTAGCTTCTGTCTGCGTCTCAACGTAACATAGGCGCCGATCCCACGTGGGTGCTCAGCATTGTCCGTGGGTGCTCGGCCCCAAAGCACCCACGGACAATGCTGAGCACCCACATGGAACTGATGGCAACTTTCAAACTTTAAAATAATTGTTTTTAAATCAATCTTGTTGTTAATTTTGTGGATTATGTGGTCCGTTGTATATATTAAATAAGTCACAAATCATATAATCTATACTTAACAAAGTCTAACCAAGATTTAATTGTGCCCGATAAGCAACTAATGACACAATCATCTTTAATTTGAACACACTACACATGAGCGAATGAAGAGCATATTTACTCAACAGCCATACATGTCACACTAAGGGTAGCAGTATGAACAATACCAACACTGTCATAAACATGTGCCGTATAGTGAAACCACACTAAACAACAACGACAAACACATTTGGAAGAATGTTTGCACCACAACACAACATAAACACTACAGAACAAATTCTCAGAATTCCCTGCAGCACCAACTCTTATAATATAAACAAACGCCATTGGTGGATCTACACCTAACATCCACTGTAATGATACCACGTAAAATAGCGTATCTAGTCGATACTACCATGATTACATCGATATTTTTTAACATCACAAAATCTTTCATTTTTTTAAAATGTATATTATGTTTATAAACTCAGGAAATATGTCCCTGGACACATGAGGACTTTGAATATGACCAATGTATGATCCTGTAACTACTTGGTATCGGTTGTCTAGTATGTTCACTATTTTATTTAAGTAATAAATTGCTAAATTTTTTTGTTAAAATAAAGCCAATAATGACATTTTTTGTGGTCCCCTTTTATTTAGAAAAGTACCGAAAAGTACCGAAATACTTTTGGTATCGGTACCAAAATATTGGTATCGGGACAACACTAATACACACAAAAGGTGTGGATAATATCATATCTATCTTCATATCTATAAAGAGCCAAAATCCTCGCAGATTTTGCACATGCATACTTACAGTACTTTGAGTGGCCCCTGTTTGCATGCGTGGCGTCTTTTTGCTCACGCATGGACTCTGTTAGTGCTCGCATTTGTTTCTCGCTTTACTACACGTGCCGTGTTCCTGTTGGGATCGGACCGAAGAAACAAAAAGAAAACTGCAGGAAGTACGAGTGAAGCAACTAAGTAGGAAATGTAATGCCAAGTAAGAGAGTAACAAAAACCTACGACACTGGCGGGAGTAGCCAGTGGCACGACAAAACTAGACAAAAAAGGGACCTCGATAACCGCAAGGCTGGGGTAGTACCAAGCAAGCCAAAAGGATAATCAGATCGCAGGTAGCACAGCGGCATAAATGGCGTGGATAAATGTGCCGGGGCACGAGTAAAAGATCCTGCGACCCCAGGTGAGTCGTGTTCGCTCATATGCCAGCACGGTGATTGCAGACTGGTGTGTTCAGGTAACCCGCCTTCCCTTGGTCGTCTTGGCAACTAAACAGCAAGAAATATGATCAGACAACCAGAAAAAACAACTACTACGAGACAATAAGGAGGCAAAGAAAACAAACATAACAGTTCCTTCCTTTTGGCATTAATGGCTGGGCATTGAACACACGGCACACCAACTGAGTGCCTACAGCGAGCCTAAGCAAGTAAGAACAAAGTGCCAGGGTGTTCCATTGTTGTAGGTGGCACAGAAATGAAGACAACAAGAATTGTTGCAAACGATTACACAATACCCACTACTGTTGACATACTGGCAATAATCTTTCATAAATTACATTTTATTTTTCCAAAAAATTCCAATTCAGCCTTAAATGGATCATCTAATTGTTATGTGAATGGATTTCAACTCATGGAATCGTTTTGGATCGTATCGTTGTAAAAAACATAACACTGTCCCCGAATTGTATCGGCAAACAATAATTTTAAATTGAATTGAATTGAGTTATACAAATACTGACAGTTTCACTAAATATTATTTGAGCCTTTGGTGAGCTAATCTATATAGGTAGCTCACAAGGTTTTGGTTGGACACCCCTTATCTCTTTTTACCTGCAGACGTAAGTATGACCTTGCAGCTTGCCAGGCACTGTAGACTTGACTTGACCCTGCAATATTTCCACACACTCACATGTCATAATTAGACTCCCACTGCCTCCACTGTTGCCGCCCTTCAAAGAAGCTTTTTACACACAACATGACAGATTTAGAAATATGACTTAAAGCAGAGCAGATGGCTCTTAAAAGTAAAACACAGTAATTCAATCTGGCTAATGGGAGGAAAGCCACAAACTGCTCCATTCTCATTTCTTTGACTTAGAAACTCGCTTGAATTGCATCTCATGCTTTGATGCTCAACCCCTCCATGGTAGTGTGTCTCTGTGTTGGCCATGCATATTATAAGACATTTAAAAGGAAAACAGTGTATATTTACTTGGCATGTTTGGTCATGTGCACAGACAGGAGCTATTAGTGCCAAGACAGAGTGGGGGATGCATTGTAATTGATTGTTGCAGGAGCCATCCAGCCCTCTTCAGAGCTGCATTTGGCGCCTTGAAGCTCGGTGAAAAGACGGCTCTCTTAGCACCACATATCCACTTTGTATTTTGCTAAACTATTACCTTAGGTTGTTTGAGCTCTGTTACAGCATTTGTTCTTCATGAGGGGTAGGGCAGTTGGGTAAAGTCTGTTTGCTGACAATATGGGGACTTTTGTCATCTAGAGGAAAATGTCATGCAATTTCACATTCTCCACATGTCTAAAACTCAGTCATTGGCAGTTGATTTGACACTATTAAATTCTGTGTTTGCTGGCAAACTTGGTCTGATTAACAAAGATACAGCAATTTTGGGAAGAAGAAGTATCTATCCAATTGTTCTTTCAGATTGCCGTCATTGTGCGATGAAGACAAAACACTGCACTCTCTGGACCTGATTTGATTTCACTCCTTTTCTGTATATTTATGTTACCATCTCCAGTTACTGGGGGTTTTTCTTGTAAGGTTTGCCTAATTGCTTAGTGGATCAAGATGTGGAGTTAAACATCACAAATAGATCAACTCTCCATGTTTTACATTACAGACATGACTACCAAAATAGCTAATGTTTACACAAAGGCATTAGTGATGATCACACATAAGTCCAATACCCATTCTCTATCTGTAGGGTATTGGATTTGCAGAAAATTGCTTTTATTGCTTGGACACTTGTAAGTCAGTCTTCCTAAAAAGATGCATGAACCCAGCTGACTATGAGAACAAACTTTCTGGCTTCATTGTTGACAGGTTTTATTCGCCTAATGCACTTTGTGATGTATAGCATAATAACCTAGCCTATGACTTTAGGGTCTTACTCTTAATATTGGCTGGCAAGTGGATCAGGCAAAATTATTGTAATGAGACCAAATTTCCATACAACAGCAAAATGAGTTCATTACTCTTAAGTTAAGCTGGTGAGGTAAGCGCAAGAAACTGATGAGTTTAAGATTTGATTTGGTTTCATGCAGTAAAGGAGTTAAGGGGGCGGCGTTGATGTCATCTAAAAGACAATCTGAACTGCTGCTTCGGATTCATCACTATCAGATGTTATGTTCCTCTTAGGCAAAGAGGCTATTGGATTTTTGTAGGGCTCCATCTACAAATGTAATTTAAGCCATTTTGTCCCTGCTGTCGGACAAACGCATTGTCCCAAGCTCATGGCATGCTAAACACAAACATATCATGTCTGTATCATGAATGCGAAACAAACATTAAACGTGAATGCGAAACACATGAGGTCATAAAGTACTTTGTGTAGCTATTGTTATGGCAATTGTGAAACGTTGTTGAGCATCTTCATCAGTAAAGCTCACATGTGGTAGACCCCGGGAACAAATGCTGGCAAAGTGTCTCAGGCCCAAGGGCACAACAGCTACAACTGGGATGGATCAGGCGGAATTTGAACCCTGAACCCTCTGCTTACTGGACAACATGCTCTGCCTCCTAAGCAAACACTGGCTCTGTTTACACTGGACACCAAATCCCAATTTTTTGCCAGTCTAAACGCTCCAAAGTGCTTCAAATCTGAGCTTTTTACATCAGATTTGGGTCACATCAGGAGGTAGTCCAAATCCGATTGGAATCTGATCTTTTCAAATGGGACTGCAGTGTAGATGGTAATGCGACCTGAATTAATGCGACCGGATTGCAACTTTTACGTCATCTTTGGTCGCGCTACGTCATTCGTGTGCACAGGAAAAGCTACAGCCTGCCAGCAGAAGTGCATACGTCCTCGCAACATCCAGCAAAGTATTTTTTCGGTTGCCAAATTTTTTGTGCATCACTAGTCAATACTAGGCAAATAACAGGCTATATGTAATATATGAAGCCACATATATCATACTTTGATTCTGTAGAAAAGGCAATTAAAGGGCCGACAATTACGTTTTTGCTTACATGTTATGTGCATTACGTAAGTTGTTTATGTACTGTAAGTGAATTGAAAAATAAAGCTAACGTACTGTATATACACACTGACGTCTCTTCTACTTTACAGCCATACAATATTAGAACCCCGCCCCCAATATATTACACTGTATGATATCCATTCATACTTGTATTACTTTAATTCATTTTCAGATAAAATAAACTATTTTTTAAGGTGTGGTGACTTTTATTTTGCAAAGTAGTAGTAGTAGCGACATCCTTGTATTTTACTAAATCCGGTCAATTTCCTTTGTTCTCACTTTATCAAACTGTGCATGCAAGTGAAGTCGAGGCCACATTGGTGCCTGTGCGTGTTTTTACTGGAGTCTGATAAATATCACATTTTACTTGTAATCCAAACAGTCAGCTGGAACATATCGGATTTCGAGAACATTTTATTTGGTCCAATTTGGCCGGCAGTGTAAACGTAGTCACTGTTATATGTAGCTTGTTGTGTTTGTTATCATGTTTTGCACTTATGTGGTATTTTACTAAACACGTTTGGCTTGTAATTTTTCATGAGTGTCTTTAGCTGGGAAAATATTTTGATCATTTTCTACTTTTATTCAAAAGGCCAAACTCGATTAACAAGTGGTCGTGATTGACTGCAGCTCGTAGTTTCTCTTTAGCAACATGTAATAATTCAGGGTTCTTCAACGTTTTCCACGCCAAGGACCCCCAAACTGATGGAGTGATGGAGCGAAGACCCTGTACCTATTTGTTGCATGTATAAAATGGTATTTTAAATTGAACTGGTCCTAAAGGTACCTTGTTCAGCTATGGTTTCTGAGGTTGAGAGAAGACTTAGCGATCTTTTGACTGTG